>NW_025063692.1:2245000-2270000 GCF_018153295.1 Drosophila grimshawi
ACAACAAAAAACAACAAATTTGAACAACAATGGCAAAAGCCAAATGACAAAAAGTGCGTGAAAATCAATTTGTCTACATTGTTGCGATAGTTTTTATGCTATTCTATTTATATATGAGAATGTGTGTGTTGTGTGTGTTGTGTCAGCTTGAGAGCATGTCATCGGACACTGTATATCCAATAAGCGGCCTAATGACTTAATTTTCATTAAATGACCACAGAATTGATGTCAACATTATGCTTATACCCTGTAATTATGTGGATGGTAATGGGTATATATGGCAAACAATTAACTTCATTACATTCGCTAGTTAAATTTTAATGAAAACCACGCAGAAAAGTGCTCAATTGTAATATGAACATTTTTACAGATGAGATGGCTGAAAATGAGTTGTAAAACGTGTTCAGTTTTAGATCGGACTAGGATAACAGGGTAGCAAGCAGTCGGCTAGCTAATTTGTCGTTTCGTTGAATATTGATGCCTGATTATCATAAATAAAACTGACAAACCAAACGAATGCAACTGAATCAACGATAAGTCGCAACCAGAACGGCAACCACATCTGTGACAGACATCAACAAATGAAACAAATGAAAGGCCGCAAAATATACTTGAACCGATATCGGTTAAGCATTTATAATGAAAATCGAGACAATAATGTTCGCACATTTCGATTGCAGACCACGCAAAAATCACGCCAAACAAATTGGCAATCGTTGCTGTTGTTTGTGTTCTTATTGTCGTCACAATTATTCGCATTGAAATTTGTTAATTTGAGCTTTGGAGGTGAATGCGCACTTTTTGCCTGACCTGACAGACTTGCAGAATGTATGCTAAACGAGGCACTTGAATGGCTTCCGCCATATTGTAAGGGTGTTCCCCGGCTCCCCTTACCATGCGCAATCAATGTGAAGAGTTTGCCACATCAAGTTTAGCAACCACAAAAACTACTTGTCCCACATGTTTGCTACAAAATGACACAATATTGCCAACGAGTGACAATGTAAGTGAACGAGAAGAACAAGTGCACAGATGTTGAGACAGCAAAAAGTGTAAATAAAAATAGGAAAACACAATTAACAACGAGTTGATGTAAATAAGCGAATAAATATACAACGAGCAGAAATTGACAAAGCAACGAGTATAGATGCCTGGTAAATGCAACGAGTATTAGATATCTAGAGCAACGACTATTAGTCCCAAACAGAAAGCTTATTAGGCATAACGACATGTAAATAAAAATAAAGAGTAACGAATAACGAATAACGAGTGTCCACACAGATGTTGAAGCCGATAAGAGTATAAGTAACAAATAGGAAGCTGGAAAAAACAATGAACAACGAGTTCGTGTATATGAGCGAGTAAATATTCAACGAGTAGAAATTGACAAAGCAACGAGTAATGATGAGAATGCAACGAGTATCAGATCAGTAGAGCAACGACTATTAGTCCCAAATGTAAATAAAAATAACGACCAAACACTAACGAGTAATATTAAAATGCTGATGCGAATCAGCTTTTGTTAAATGGCCTCAATCAATGGTGAATAAACCACTTAAATGGCAAACCATATTGATGACTGTATTCCTGAGTTCACAGTTCAAAAGTGTCAACAACAACAGCAACAGCAACAGCAACAACAACAAAACTAGCAACAAAAATAGCAATTGCAAAAATAAATACAAAAAACAAGGTGTTTCTAGTTTACTGCGAACTCGAAATGGAAATGCGAATTCAGCGCTTTGCTGACAAATCAAATTGGAAATTGTATCAATTTGAACGGATGCCGCCCGATGATTCATGGCAGCTATTATTGAGTGAATTGTGAGTGCAGCAATGAGTGCACTCAAATGGTCCGATTATCGTTTTCTTTTTTGAAATTTTTTTATTTCTGACACTTGAAAATCGACGTCAACAAAAACTGATGAAAATTCTTTTTCCGCAGAGCATATCAAATTGCAATTTTGCCCAACAGCAGCAGCAATAACAACAAGAACAAAAAGCTTGGAATAAGCTGCCATAAAGTGTAGCAAGTAAAATTATAAAAGTTTTTGCTGACGCTCACTGCTAATGCCGCCAAATACCCAAAATGCCACCCATCCCCTTCAGCCAAACCAAAACTTAATTAAAACTCTCGCCTCATAGCGTTGAAAATTTGCCGAAATGTGAAAAAAATGGCACAGCATTAAAATGCTAATAAATGCGTGGAAGAGCATTTGCCCAAAGTAGCCCAAGACTGAGCGGGTAAGTTGGGAGTTGAGAGTTGGGAGTTGAGACCAAGGGTGGGGGGGTGAGTGCAAAAAAAATAACTTGAAGAGTTTAAGCTGTAATTGTTGTAGTTGTGTTGGTTGTGGCCAGGTAAAACGCTGCAATTGCAGCTGCTGCCAGTTGCCAGTTGCCACACGAAAAACAAAACATTGAAAACGAAGCCAGAGCAAAAATCTGAGAAAAAGGGTTGGCAAAGCGTTTGGAGGGGTTCACCAGCATTGGTAGGGGAGTAGGGAAGGAGGTTTCGATTGGCTGCGATGGACGATTGTGCACGTAACATGAAATTAAGTAAAATACACGAATTACATTTGCACTTTGCGTGCCATGCGCCATTTGTTGCAAACGTGACAATCGTCGTCGTCGTCGTCGTCGCCGTTACAGTTAGAGTCACAGTTACAGTCACACTTGACGCTGTGCCACGCCCAGCCCAGCCCAGCCCAGCCCAGTCGAGCGCCCACAATTGGCCATTTCATATTTCACGTTCGCCATCAAAAAAATAAAACACACACACACATATATATATATACAGAAAACCAAATAGAACATGGCACTTGTTTCTACTACAGCTGCAGCATGTTTAAAAAAATATAGCGAGAAGTGTTGCACGACAGGCATTGACCCACTTGCAAAGTAACCGTTGCTTGGCTTAATGGGGTTTACGGGTCTGGTGTCTATATAATCTTAGTGCTCATCTATTTACCACTTCAATTTCAACTGCCATGTTTGTTGCCACTGGCGGCAATATGTGCAATATTGTACAGTTTATGATCTCACTTCGATTGCTTGGCTTCGATTGTGGAATACAAAAAAAAAAGAAAAAGAAAGAAGAAAAAGTTACGAGTGCTGCAAAGTTGCAATATAAAGCTACTATATAAAGTAATAAAAATAAAATAATGCCTTTCTTTATGTATCAAGTAATAATGCCTTACGATCATAGTTGCGAGTAGTCGGAATAACGAGTAACTGAAGCGATTAAATACAAGTGGCGATTAACTAATCGCTAACGATTGACAGTAATCGCTGAATACTGACAGCGTGTAACGAGCAATAATGCGAGAAGATGAAAGCTGTTAGTCATCAAATCTGATTTGTAATATTTAAAATATGCATTTACCATATACCATCTATATCTGTGCCAGTATAAGTAACCTTTTTTACCAGTATTTGTTGTTCATTGCAAATGGCCTATGTGTGTCAACCTTTAACCTAAATGTGACCTATTAAATCTGTTAGAGTTGTAAACAATTTTTCTTTTCATACAGTATTCGATCCCAGCTGAGCTTGGCATCCTGTTTGCAATGTTTTAAGCGATATTTATGTGGAAATTGTACTTAGTGGCTGGGTTATTTATAACTGAAATTATATCGCCTGGGCCCTGACCAATGCTAGCTGTGTTCTTTGTGTGTGTGTGTGTGTGTGTGTGTGTGTGTGTGGGCACAGGTAACGAGATGCTGTTGCAGCTGCAACACTGGCGCCAGTGTTGTAAAATGATTGCATATGGGCAGAAGAGTGCGACGCCGGCAAGTATGCAACGCAGAAAAATATTAATTAAAACCCCAACGAGGACTACAAGGATACGATGCTGCTAAGAAGCAGCAGTGAAGCAAACTTTGCCAGCGTGTGTGTGTCTGTGTGTGTGTGTGTGCGTGTGTGTGTGTGTGTGTGTGTGTGTGTGTGGGTAACACACACCCAGAGGCTTGGGTCATGTGTGTGCGAGTGTGTAAGCGAAGCAAATGTGAACTGTGCGAGGGCTTTTGGTGTGTAATGCAGGGCAAAACGACAACACCAGTTGAAAGGTGCTGGGGGGGGGGGAGTAATATGCCCAGAGGAGGGAGGCCTGAACTGAAAATGTGGGAGGGGCATGTGTAACGTGAGTGGGGGTGAAAAATTGCCCAGGCAGGCACTAAGTAACCAACTAGTAGCAAAAACTCTTGCAATGAATGAGAATGTACATTGTTAGCTGTATTTAATTAAAACCCGACAAGCGGAAGCAGAGGCAAATAGACACACACAAGCACACACACATACACGCACACACACACACATACACACGCACACACACAGATAAACTCTTGCTTTATATCTGTTTTTTTTTTTTCTTGCCTTCGCAATTTGATGAAAGTGTTAAAACTTAGATAAAATATGCATAACAAAAAAAAAATGATTAAAGTAAACGAGCTGGCTTCTGTACGGCAACTCCTTAGTTGCCTCACCCGCCTCACCCGCCTCACCAGCCACCTGCCACATAGCTCGTCGCCAAGTTTTCTTGGTCTGTGACGCGCATCGTAAGGACTTCAATGACAAGCGCATATCAAATATGCCATCCAATCAACAACTCATGCTGAGTTTGCCTGGCTGCCAGCGAGCGACAGCTGCGATTAATGATCCTCGGCATGTATTCATAGTTAGTCATCAAATAGTGTTGATACAAATTAGATTTGCTTCAAATTGACTTAATCTCATCACAAGCAATATCAATTTTAATTTTCTGTCTCATTTTAAAGCCAATAATTTGCATCGAATCTTATTTAGCTTTGTTAAGTAAAGTAAAGTTTTAGTTCTGTACCCAAAACTGATTTATTTAAATATATAAAATATAAGTAAATATAGACTGCACTGCTGATAACTTATTTATTCATTTATATATTATTATGCCATATTTCATATACAATTTATAGGATGCTCAAAAGTTGAGCACTCGCTGCACATTTTCAGTTTTCTGTCTTGTCTAAAGTGCAATGCAGACGCACGTTTCTCTAAGAGTCACACAATGTACGTGTTTGTGTCTCTGGTGTGTGTGTGTGTGTGTGCTACATCTGTGAGTGTGTGTGTGTGTGTGAGTCAATGGCATGCCAAAAATGTGCTATGCTAACGTGAATGCTGCCGATTTATGTCATTTTAATATGGCGATGCTTAGTAGACATAGCAAGCCATGTGGCGGGTCACAGGAGAGAGGAAGTGCTTTCGGGTAGCAGTCAGAGGAGGAGTGTGTGCGTGTGTGTCTTTTATATGTTTTTTACTTTTATCATTTTCATTTCCCATTTCCGCAATTTTCATTCAAGTCGCCAAAGACAGCAACAAGAAGAAAAATTCAAACAAAACAAAACAAATCAAAATTTTTTCTTATATAATTAGTGTGCAGTGTGAGGGCGGTGGGTTCAAGCAACTGTGAATCAGGTTTTTCCAAATAACATTTCAATTATATGCTTCAATATTTGTGTACAACTGAAAGCGCCACCTAGCTTTGAGTAGCGCTCAAAACTTTGAGCTGTATTTGAGAAAAAAGAGGGCAGAAGATTTACTAGTTGAAGTATTAGGAAACAACTGATCTCTTCTACTTCAGTCCCGCCCTTCCCACGCCCACACACTTTGTTCCACGATAATAATAATATTAAATCGTTGCCAAGCCAAACTTTTTTCCAAATTTTTGCTCAACAAAAGAATCAGATAAAAAATATTGCAACTATTCGTTTATCTCATATCTAAAGCGCACACAAAACACAAAACAAAAAAAGAAAATTAAAAAAATGTAGTATTTAACATTTTAATTTAAAAAAAGTATAAATTTCAGCATTTATATTTTACAAAAAAAAAGTACACATTTTAATGTGTTTTTTAAAAAAGATATAAATTTTAATGTGTGTTCTTAATTACTTTTACCGCAGCTCTATAAAATATGCCAATTACATATGTATGCAAATAAATATACCCTTGCCTGATTCTAGAGTGTGGCAAAAAACAAAAAAAAAAAGAAAAAAAACGGAGAGTGGAGCATCCATTTTGAAGTGCTGACAATAAATTTATTGTAGAGTTCGGTAGAGTTTTCGCGAATTATTATAAACTGTGCAACGCATTGAAGCAATCAACTCATAAGCTAAATTCACTCGTTTCTTCATATCTTTTTGTAGATCAGTCTATAATGTCAGTCGCCAGTCAGCTTGTTGTTAAAGCCTGCTACGAATTAAATTAAAGGAATTTACTTGAAGGACTCTATTTAATATAAGCAAAAGAGTATTGAACTACCACAAGAGTATATTGAAAAGTATATGAATTGTTTCGCGTTACAACTAAATCAGAGATTGTGCCTTTTTTTTGCGGGTTTGTTGATATTTGCAGCACGTACAACATTTACATATACAAAGTATGATATCGTTTTTACAACGTCATTGGTGGCAGTTGGTGGCAGTTGTTGGCGTTGTTGTTGCTGGTGTCGATGTTGCTGTTAATGAAAACCAGCAAGTGCATAAAACAAAATCTAAAAATCAATTCAACTAAATATTGTTAAACATTATATTGTGACTGGAGCCAATGGAAAGTACAGCAGTTGAGATGCACGACTTCCAGATGCCCTTCATAAACATGTCAATGTCAATTATTAAATAAATATTCTATTATTTTTAGTATGGCTCTTTTGAGTATGAGTATGGTATTAGCGAAAAAAAAGAACAATTTCAGTAAATACAATATTATATTTTTTTTTCTTTTCACAGGGTATATAAAAAATAAAGAGAAAAAATAAATAATTGAATTTTATAAAAAATACACACCCAGCTACAGACACAGTCTGACCACTTGGCACTTGAACAACTTAATATAAATATTGAATGCATTTAATTATATATATATATATATATATATATATATATATATCGGCATCATAGCCGACTGGTATTGATTTCAATGTGCGTGCATTTAATTGAATGCATTTATTGTTGCATTATGCATTTATTTGATTGCATTATGTAGATGGTTGCATTATGACCATTGATTTTCAATTTGGAATTTGGCTGGCCAAAATGCGTTGGCAAGAGCGCTTGTGGCAAGCAACCGAAACGTAATTCCAATTTAGATCAACTCAAATTGAAATTGAAATTCCATTGAATTTGATATGCACTCAACACCAGTTTATAATTTTCTTTTTTTATTCAGCTTATGATATCAACTTTGCCCATTTCGATTTCGGCTTTTGATTTATTCACCTTATATCTCTGTATTTGATGTGTGTTTGATTCCAGATGATTTTTACTGACCTGCAAGCAAAAGGAACGTAAACATTAATATTTGATGTGTCTCATTAATTATCATTAAATGTTTGAGTTGAAATAAAGTGTCTATTTGTTGAGTTTACCTAATCAGCCATAAGCATATGGCCAGCAGAGTGATTCAAATGTAGCCACAATAGAAATAATATTATTTAAAGACTACTCCAATAAATTATATTTATAATTTAGTCAAGGCAAAAATAAACAATGAAAACATATATATATATATATATATATATGTATATATATGTGTATATTTTGTTTAGCCCTTCTCTTATTTAATGTATAATTGGCTCACGAACTAACAGCTAACCCCAATTAACTCATTTATTTATTTTTTGAAAATTGCATTTAATTTGCTTTTAATTTCACTTTTGCGGTCATTTCGAGTGTGTGCTTGTGTGTGTGTGTGTGTTATTTTTAATGGCATTAAAAGTGCTGGTGCAAAGGCTTACCAAAAAGTTTCAATTGCCTACCACTTTCGCAGACCAGGTCGAAGTTTTAGTGGGTGTTGGGTGTGAAGGGGGGCTCAAAATGAAGTTATGAAATTCATTTCACTGAAAATGCGTTCAGCACCAAGAAAACCAAGGAACGCGTTGTGCAAATATTAAACCTTTAAATATTGATGGCCAATAAATAAAGTAATAACCTACACAATCAACCGCCAAAACCAGCCAACCAACCAACCAACCAACCAACCAACCAACCAGCCAACCAAACAACCACCTGCACCACCTCCACCCTCATCGATACATTGATACACACGCACACCCATACACACCCATACACAGGCAGACACAGGCAGACAGAGACCAGATATTGGGGACAAGATTCGGCGCCGTGAGCCTTTTCCGTTGCCCAGAAAACCAAAAGAGGCTGTAAATAACGGTTTATGCAGCTGCCTGCCAAACGAAAAAAACACAACAACAACAACAACAGCAAATACAAAAATAAAAATAAAAAATGAAATCAACGAGCAGCAACAAAGAGACAAAACAAATTTATTGCAACCGCAGAAATTAATTTAAATAACCTCCTCTTTGCAATGTTGTTGCTCTTGACAAAAATTGTGAAAAACGAGCTCAAACACACACACACACACACACACACACACGCACACAATACACACACCCACGCACAACAGACACACATTGAGGTCACACACCAACAGAGTCAGTTTAAGAAGGCTGC
Organism: Drosophila grimshawi; assembly: GCF_018153295.1. Classification (NCBI taxonomy): domain Eukaryota; kingdom Metazoa; phylum Arthropoda; class Insecta; order Diptera; family Drosophilidae; genus Drosophila; species Drosophila grimshawi. The sequence continues at coordinate 2,253,502 of NW_025063692.1, forward strand.
CGCAGCCATTGATAAGGCGCATGCCACGCCTTGCAGCCCACCCTCTTCCTTGCGAAAGTAGGCTGCGAAAAGTTGCGACTGCTGGCGGCAGGGGTTTGTGTGTGTTTGGGGGGTGTTGTGGGGGGGGTGGGGGTGAGGGGTCCACTGTCGTATTGGGAATTGCTCATAAATAAACCACAAAAATAACATAAATAATACAAAATTATGGTCCAACGCAGCAGCGCCAGCAAGTGGACAGCGCCACCGTCACACGCCAGACAGCACAGGACACAGGATAAGATAGAAAAGGACAGGAGAGCTGAGGAGAGGAGAGGGGTGGGGGGGAGAGGGCGCGACAGGACACTCGATGTGATAAAGCACAGCCCAAGGAGTTGCAGTCAACAGCTCCCACAGCGCAACAGGGAATTCCTATATATATATATATATATATGGTTATGGATTGGATAAATCAAAATAATAAAAGCAACATGTTTTTCAATAAGTTGGGAGCGTTTGCAAAAACTGTTGACATGCATGTGTAGAAATTAGTAATATAATATGTAGGATTGATTATGTTCTGTTTATTATTAATAGAATAATACTGCAGTGAAAGACGAGTCTTGGATTCACAACCTAATTAGTGACTATATAAAACAAACGATTTATTTTCCCGACGCACTGATAACCTTACAACTTTAGATACTCGGGACTTTGACTACTTCTTATTGAGAATCTTAACTTATTATTATATTTGAAAGCCGAACACAACAGTTAACTAAGAGATTAAGGCAAAGGTTTATCTCAATGCAAGATAAGCTAAGATAGATAAAAGTGAGCTGACAGAACGCTTATAGCATAAGCCCAGTTGGCAGTCAGTAATTGGAAAGAGAATCTATTTGTAAATTGATTTAATTAAAATGGGCACACAAGTCATTAATATAAAATTATAGTATGATTGGTATCTCTCATTAATAAGTAATTTTCCAACGAACTTGCCTAACTTGAATTGAATTCTTTTGGTGAGCAATTCATGCAAATAAACATGCCCCTTTAACTGACCGACAGCCCCTTTCCCCCAATCCTCATCCAGAATCGCATTCACTTCTAGCTTATCCAACAGAACAGACAGAAGACTTACTCTGCAATTGACTAGTCATTTACTTCAGATACTAAAGCTTATTAAAAATAACCAAATTAATCAGAGAAATAGGTTATCAAAATCAATTTTATCTGCGCAGGGTATTTGTATTATTACAGGGTATATTGCTATGGGTATTGGGTATTACGGGTCATGAGCTTGCTGGGTTTAATTCTTAATTTTATTTGGCATTATTATTTGAGTTCTGCTTTCACTGGAGGCTCTGCATGCGTGGGTAGCTTAAATCAATGAATGAAAAACTCCTGTGCAAACTCATAGCAATAGCTTTCCATAAGTCAAGGTCTCAGCCCCCACCACCAGCATCCCCAGCAGCATCTCCACTTCACAGGCGACGTCAGCTAAATGACTACAAGTCATTTGCTCGATATTAAGATGAATCTATAAACCCACACACACACACACACACACACACACACATACATATTTATCTATATATATATATAAAGTTCTATGTATAAAATTGTAAATAAATTGAAGTGTACACATTTAAAATAGAGGAGGAGTATTGGGTAGGAGTATTAGGTGCTGTGGCACAAGCCAAGAAAATCTGTTGTCTTAACGTATAATAAATCAGCCACAATTTGAAATGGCAAGCCACCAAAAAAAAAAAATCGAACACCCACCAAACCCAAGCAGCCTAGACTTGCTTGCAAGTCCTAGTCGGATTCATGAGCCTGGACTGTTATTGGGTTCGGTTTTTGGGGGGCCTGATGCTGCTAGGCAGCATCATCGTCATCGTCATCGTCAGTGTTTGAGGGCCAAATCAAATATGCCGCACTTCAGCTGCCACTCAGGCAATGCCTCAATCAATCAATCAAAGCCAACAGCTGCCGGCTCTCGCTCCTGTGCTCGTCCTCATCCTCATTCTCAGCCTCATCCACATCCACATCCATGTCTTCGTCCTTTACAACAGCAAATTGTGGCCAAGTGTTGCCAGAGAGCTTTTTGCCGCTGCTCTGTTGGCTAATTAAATACGCTCATAAATTCAAAAGCCGTAGCTGGCACTCCTTCCCCCCACCCCCCTCTCCTTACCCCCTCCCCCGTTACCTGCACCACCAGTGCCAGCTATCATCCTCTTGTAGCCGTCGTCGTCGTCGTCGTCGTCGTCGACGTCATTTGAGACCACAGAAAAGGCCAAGCAAAACGGTTTCGCATTTCTACTTCTATTTGACTAAAAGCGGCTCAGAGCAGCTCAAAGTGGTGTCGAACCCGCTCCCCCCTCCCCTATGTGTGGGGTTACAGAAGGTGGAGTGTTGGCAGGGGGGGTGGGTGGTATGTGGGCAGCTACAATCCATTCAAAGTGCTTTGTTGATGACACCACAACAATGCGCCTTGAACTCGACAAATCATTGAATACACATATTTGATATTTTTGCGTCTTTCGATTTTCGTCTTAGGTATTATTCTTATTGCAGCTTATGTCTGTGGCGAGTATCGCATTGGGCATTGGTATTGGCATTGGCATTGGCATTGGCATTGCTGATTGTTGGACCTGCTTTTGTTGACGACAACGTCTCGTTCGTTGTCATCGGCTTAGACGCATTTTGATTGAATGCCGAGCAGCTTACACAATATGCAATTGAAATGTATACTCCTTCTTATTAGCATACCTTTTTCATGTGTACGATATGAAACGGGTTGGGTTGAGTTCATAACAGATTTAAAGAGCATATATATATCTCTGACTCCTTAAGACTTATTCATGTACACTCTGTGAGATTGTTATAGTTATTTATTTTGTATTTAGCTAAAGTCAGTCGACACAAAAGAATTCTAGAAGTAACAAATTGATTTAAATTATGTCAAAAATTAAATTTAAATTTAAAAATAACAAAGTTACTTGTTAAATTCATTAAATTTTATGTATTCAATTTCAGTAATTCGTTGGCAAATCCCGAGAGCTGAAAAGTGAAGGAAACATGAAAATGTTGCTAGTTAAAGTTTATAACATTTATCCTTGATTAATATTCCATAAATGGCAACATCTTTCTACAAGTTGAAAGCACTCCTTCACCACACATATTTAATTGGCAATATCTGAGCTGATTTAATTATTTTAATATGTTTTTAAACTGTTCTGAATTTAAAAAGCACTTGCCAGTTATTTATGACTTATTTTGAATGAGCGTCGCTAAGATTACATTGTTTGTTTTTGTTTTCACAAGTTGCACATTTCGTCTTTTGACTTAAATTGATTTATATATATATATAAATATATATAAATGCATCAGTGCAATTGCTAAACTTTCTTGCTCAACTGTCAACGTCGGAAGTTGGACATCTGAAAACCCAAGAGTTGTGAAGAGCGGCGATTAAATTGAACTTAGAGCTACAATTTGATATCAACTGCCGCACAGCATAGTGACATCTATCTCTCTCGCTCTCTCTCTCTCTATGTTTATATATCTCTCTCTCTCTCTCTCTCTGTGTGTGTCGCTGTCTATCTGTTCTTTCTCACTTCTCTAACTATATATGCCTTTCAGTTTCTTCCACTGCCGTCATTGCTTTCGTTTGCTCAGCTTTCAGTTGAGTTGTGCACAGTACAGTTTTCTAGTCGTTGGACCACAAATTTAATATTTCTGCAACATCTCTCGGCACAAAAGTTGTTTTCCGACTGTCGGCAGTCGGCAGTCGGCAGTCTGGGCTAGATGGAATCCGAGCGAGACAGCGCTATGGTGGCGGTCAGGTCACAAAAGTCTCTCACAAGTCCACTTGACACTAATAACAGATTTTGCGGTTGCCTCCCAAAAGTTGTGTAAACATTGCAACAACAACAACTACAAGAAAAACAACAACAACAACAACAACAACAACAATTGCAACCTTTTTGCCCTTTAGACCAACTCTGGCAGTACTTTTGGCCCCATTTGCCGCATGCGTCCAGCCTCATTTGTGGCTGCTGCTGCTGCTGCTGTGGAGACTGTCCATCAAAGGGTTAAGTGGCTTGTGGCAGCAACGACGAGTGGCAACTGGCGAGTGTTACGCTCGTTTGGCACACTTTGAGTGTCCAGAAAGGCTTTTGCAGCAACATGATGCAGCGTGGCGCAACTTGAAGCAGCACCAACTGGCAACAGTCAACTGCAACTTTTGTAAAAAGTTTAGTGTTCATTTCATTTTTTATTTATTTTCTGCTTGTACATATATATATATATATATATGCAGCAAATATGTATTAATTCATTTATCATTTGCTATGGTTAAGTAATTTTACGGCGAGAGCATTACTTCTGATGAAAAGGACTTAAAAACAGCTCAACAGCACTTTACGTCTTATGTAATTTGATGTTATCTGTGTAATTTGCTTGTGGGTTTTTTTGACCTCAAGTGGAAACCACATTCATACCAGCCTGATAATGGGAATGACCCAACATATACATTTATGTGAATTGCAATCGATATTTTTCCATATGGATTATGAGTTTCTGTCCTTGTTTCTATATTTTATGGTATGCTGGACCTAGTTTGACTTATATCTTAAAGAAAAATAAATAAACTATTTAGAACTATAATATATCCTTAATAGTTAATGAGCTTAATAAATAAGAACTAACTGTTCTACAACACACCAATAAGCAAAATCTAAACAAAATATTGAATCAAAGATCTCAACTCGAATTTGGAAAACTCTTGAGAAACTCGTCAAAAATATTATGACTTATTTAATGTGTCAATCAAACGGCTTCAAAATTGATTACAACTGAAACCGATTTGGGGAAATTTATTTAAAATTTAGACCCAAAATCAATTGGGCGATTTTACTTATTTTGCGGTTTTCAAGTATTTGTTTACCGAGCAATTGGAGATGGGGCAGAGGGGGGAGGGGGGATTAGGAAATAAAATTCGAGGGCTTTTGCAATAAAAGTGAAAACTTTTTTTTTTTTTTTTTGTTGGCCGCCGGTGCTGACCCATAACTTTAGCTTTACGAGCATAGCCTGCGAGCAGATAAAAGTCTGCAATATTTATAGAATAAACCCCACCAACTTTGGCAAGGTGGGAAGGGGATGGAGGGGGGGGGGGGGACAGTGCTCAGTCAAACAAAGTGCGAATATAAATAGAGATGCGCGCTCCCAATAACCCCGAAAAAAACACATAGATAAATAAATAAAGACCGGGACGCAGCAGCAGCACCAGCAGCAGCAGCAGCAGTAAAAAAAACCAAAACTTTATCCATTGACCTTGAAAAGTTTTCTTTATGCATACGCATAAAAATCAGGCCTAGAGCTGCCCCCCCCCCCCCCCGCCCGCTCCCTCTCGTAAGTAAAGAAAAAAAAACAAAAGACACATTCACATTTCGCACATTGTGAAAAATCAAGACCCCAATCAACTCGCCCGCTAAAAGAAAATGGGAGATGGGTGATGGGAAATGGGAAATGGAAAATGGGCATCGCGAATGGTTTATAAATTGTACACGCACAAAATAAGCGACATAATTCAAAATGGACCCTAGACTCCAAGTGTGGGCGGGGTCGACTGTTTCTAAGGATCTGAGGGATTCGGTTGAACAGTGTCTATAATTCAAATGCCTTTTTTGTCGGAAGCCCGCCACAACGGGGACCCACAAAAAAGCTGCTAAATTATTTTTTTATTGCCTTGAAAGCGGCTAGAAGCGGTTGGAGTCTGGAGGAGCAACTGGAGGTGGAGGAAACGGGGGCAGGAGGGAGGAGCGTGCAAGGAAGAGGGAGGAGCGGAGTGGAATGACTATGCCTGCAATGACAGTTGGCGTGAACAAAGTGAAAAACATTGCCAACGGGCGCCAAGTTTTTTGCCACACACACACACACACACACACACACACATACAACGCCTATACCCGCGCCGCACCCCTTTTGGTGGAAGCGCATCGCCTCGCAAACAAAGCACTTGAAGTGAAACTTTTGCCGGCTTTTGTCTCTTTTGTCTTTTGTCTTTACTTAACTTTGCCACGCGTTGCAGTTGCCAACTGCAGTTCTAATAACAGCAAAAACAGACATAGACAAAGAGAGAGTGCGAGAGAGAGAGAGAGAGAGAGTCCTTGCTTGACTGACAGATGCCCTGCACCACTCTGTTGAAAGTAGAGTTTATGTTTCACAAATATCTTTAGCAGATGCCTTCAGGATTCTCTCAATATTCTCAGTTAGTTTTCCTTTCTATTTTCTTTTTTTTGATATTCTTCAATATGCGCCAAAATTGCTTTATCTCTCTTTTTTCATTTGATCCTTGCATTCCTTCAGCTTTATAATGTTGCACTCTCTTCGCTGATTGTTTTAAAAGCAGGGTATTTGCAGCAGTGGCAAACTTGCCACAAGCGCAAACATCATCATCTCAACGTTATACCACTCACTATATAATGTCGCGTCTGTGACAATGTGCATTATACTATATATGTATATATATATATATATATATATATGTGTGTGGCAAGCACTCTCATATCAAGCTGCAGCTAACTTTTACGGCAACTTTGCGATTGGCTGCCGCTGGAGTATGGAGTTCAAGTTGCCAGTTGCCAGTTGCAAATTGTAAGTTGTAAGTTGTAAGTTGCAAGTTGCAGTTGGATGCGTTAGTTAATTTGTTTGCTTTGCGGCAGGCAACACGTTAACTATCCTGGCAGGCGAGAAAATATTGTTATAAGCTTGCTCAGCAGCCCTGACACAAATACGACTTACGCCACCCAAACTCGGGAAACATAGGTAATTGCGGGAAGGGTCGCAAAGGGGTCAGCGGGGTCAGGGGGGTTATCGGGGTAAGGGGGTAGGGAGACAGTTTGTTAAGCGGATTACGGTCTTAGTAGAATAGCTTTAGTCTTGTTCTTATGTCATTCGTTATTCGACATTTACCACTCACCACAAAGAAGGCTGCCGCTGCTGCTGTTGCTGCTGTTGCTGCTGCTGTTGCTGCTGCTGCTGTTGCTGTTGCTGGTGTGCTTAAGTTTCAGCGCGTTTGAATTAAGTTTCGCTTCGATTGTCAATGCTGTTGTTACTTTACTTTGCCTTTATGCACCACCTAGATAGATTCCCCCCGCAAGTCCTAAACTAATGATCATACATCAAGCAAAATTAAACAAACATTGGGATAGCTGCAACGCGAACTACTAGATCTATTGTGCCCCCTTCTGAGCCTATAGCTCCTCCATCAAGCCCAGCTCCTTTGTTGGGTTGCGGGCTTCTATGTGTTTGCAACTCATAACATGCAGCCCTGGGAAGCTGCATCTTTTCCTAGTTAGGGCGCCACACTCTGCTTGGATGTGCCTTGAGGATTCTTCCTTGCTTTCACAAAACCTATGCAGGGTTTGCTACTATAAGTGGTTTAGTTAGGTGACTTCTCAGTTTATAATGGCCTGCCAGTAGATCGGTGAGTATGCTAAGCCAGTTCTTCCCCATTGTTATTACTTGCTTAAATCGTTTATGATTATAGCCACCTCAAAGCCATCTGGCTTGTCTGAGTCCTGGTGTCTCTGCCCAGCTCCGTTGTCGCTTCTGTCTTTCTGTCATTAAATATGGGTACTCGATGGGATTGGCTCGGGCATAGATAGTATCTGCAGCAAACTTATATACATATATATCGTATATCGGATATATTTTATCGTTGATGCTTTAACATAATAGAACTAAACTTGTTGAAATTGATTTGCTTTGCGTTTATCACAAACGGCTGCTGTTGCTGAGAAGCGCATAGTTAAAGCTGTTAATACGGGACTGTACTTTGGTTGCATGCAGCATGCCAAGAGCAAAAGTTGCTCAACTGAATAAATGTGGCAAATGCTGGAGTTGCTGCTGTTGTTCAAATAAATGAATGCCCATCAATTATACAAACACATAAACCGACTGACAGAGACAGAAGCACATGGCCACAAAACATTTACCACAACAGATGAAAGTGAGAGAAGGAGACAGCAAGAGCGAGTGAGAGACAGAGAGAGAGAGAGAGAGATAGAGCTATAAAAGTCTATATACATCGAGTTGCGAATAGCTTGAAGCACCCATATCAGCTGTCATTCATAAACGGACCGCAACATATGCACATTACAGTTATTACAGTTTGTTTGGGCCAGTTTTGCATTTTGGTTGGGTTGAGCACAAAACCATTTGCCACATATTGTTGGTTGGGTGGACAAAACTGTTACTGCTTGTTGCGTGCACCATGTGTAACATGAAACGAAATGTTGTAGCAGCCACTTCATCGGCAAATCTGAACATTTCTTAGCCATCAATTCAGAGATGATGCCAGAAGATGTTTTTTTTTGACTGCTGCTGCCTTTAAACGGAATACAATTTTAGAGAGATTTGCTTTTATTTACAGGGTATTGGTGTGTGCAGCAGTCGCACCTTGTTGCTCGCTCCCATTGAGTGTGTTTCTAATTAGTGTGCGACTTTTGTATATATATAATTATTGTTTTGACATGTTGCCCGCCCAGACCGTCCAGGCAATTCTTCAGGGGCGAACCTTCAAAACAGACATCATGAAATGTGCTTTGCGAGCCTAAAGGGACTTTTGCCTCTCCGCTAACAACATTCAAAAGGTGCGTAAATGAGAAATTCCTTTGCCCCAAAGAAGAACTTGTTTACTCACAAGTGGAGGGGGGCGGGTGGGATGTGGCATGTGGCATGCGGCATGTATTCGTATTTGCCAGCTCGTTCAATAAGCGACTCCTCGTGGAGACTTTTCATTCAAACGTCATCTTTTGAAAGTGCGCCAGTTGCGAGCTCAAAGTTGACAGTTGCCAGTTGACAGTTGCCAGTTGCCAGAGATCGTCAGTGACATTAGTTCGTAAACTTATAAGATATACGACCCCTTCTCCACCCCCACACGCTAGTTGCCACTTATGCCACTATTCTCCGCAAGAGCTGAGCAAACTTTTGTTACTTTTGTGTTGGCATTCAAATATACACTGAGATATAAAGGGGATACAGGTAATAGGATATTGCACTGCTGAGATATATACAGGCTCCAAAAATGCTGGTACCTCACCTAAAGTGGGTGGTTATGTTTCATGGCTGCTGTCCTCACTAACAAGATAAATCATTAGGTTTGACTGCTGTCAATTATGTGCTGTTTGTTGTGTTGTTTTCTGTGCTTTGTGCTCTGTGTTTTGTGTGTTGTGTTTGTGTTTGTATTTGTGTTTGTTGTGTTGTGTCATAATCAATAACCAATTTGTTGTAGATTTGACAGATTGTCATGTCTTTGACCAGGCTGTTTACAATTTACAGCATTTAGAGACCTTGTACAGTGCCACAAGCAAGCCACAAGTAAATTTGAGATATTCTATGCCAGAATAGTTGTTGGATAAATTAACAATTGACAAATAGTTGAAATTGAAATAGTTCATTGCTTATTTTGTTGACCTACTTGCCAGTCGTTGCTTCAATCTGAGATCCAAAATTTGTTCCCAGTATTTAGTCAGCAAAATATTGAGCTTGATAAAGTTTCACAATATTTGTGTCTAGTTTCGCTTTAGCCCATTTCAGCTTCAATTCGATTTATATTGCTTTCGGTGCTGTGCAACTAGAAAGCAACAAATTTTGATCCCATTATAAGCATAGTCAATTTAGATGCAATCGTGCAAATTTGATTATTTATTGTTCGTTTTGCTGTCACAACTCTGATCAGATTTGATTGGATTCCCAGTCAACCCAGTCACTTTGCGCCACTCGCCAAGTGCTCTCCTTGGTCACTTGAAATCCTTTCAGCTCTAGCTATTGCAAATGTGAACTCTACTCAATTGTTGGCTTAGTAATCAACATTGTCGTCATAGACGACTCACTTGATTAGTTACCCATCAGATAATGGTCATGATTTTTAGTGTTGTTGTTCTGTGGTTGCAATCCATGACGACATTCCAATTTTTATATGAGTTATAAAGATTTAAGGATCCTCTTTGCGGCTGTACTTAGGTGCCTCGCTTCTTCCATTCACATTTTTATGGCACACTTAGATCTATTAGGGACACGCCAGCAACAACAACAACAACAACAACAATCGAGCAGATACTCTTAAACTAAGGCCAACACACGTACAAGAGCCGTAAATAGAATCGTCATTTGGTTTGATTACCCAAGCAGCCCAACAAGGAGCCCAACCGACTGCTTTTGGCCATCACGCCAAATGCAATGAAATGTTAAAGCTTAATTCAACCCAACGAAAGTTGGCACTAATGAAATGCATTTGCGTCAACGAATCAACGAAACAAACTTATGCCCAAAGAAACCGCCGCCCAAACCTCAAATTTCACAACTCTCCAAAAGCTTTCATCCTTCGATTCCCTTAAATATATAAGTGTGTGTGTGTGTGTATGCGTGTGTGTAAACGCAAGAAAAACGCCAAAACCCATTGGGAAACCAATAAAAGTGTAAAGCAAAAAAAAAAACAAGGCAAAAGCAAACTTAAACGCAACAGAAAAATCATAAAAACGATATGAAATTTATGCGCATATTTCATTTCCTTTGGCTTTGGCTTTGGCTCCCGCAGCCAGACGTGGTCGTTGGGGTAGCTGGGTTGCCCGCCCACAAAGGTAAAGGGGACCCCAGACAAGGGGCGGGGTGCTGGTGTTCACTGTGCGACATTAGGTCTTCTAGACGAAGCAACTCTAAAGCTTAAGCATCGTTTTCTGCTTTCTGCTGTTTGATTTTTGCTGTTGTTGTGTTTCTTCAGCCGCTTTATTTGCAATTTTCTCAAGATTCGTTTTGTTTATTTTTTGAATGATGCCATCGATATGTGTACACACTGTACACAGTACACTGTCTGTGTTGTACACACATTTAATACACATCATACATTTATGCATTTAGTGGTGCTGCTTGGTTATGTCAGGGCAGCGTGTGGCCTGTGGCACGTTAGTTTTTATGCTCGCCATTCTGTGGCAAAAACGCTTTTTTGTTGCCAGAATTAACGCAACTCAACCAATATCTAGTATACCATTTATATATATATATATATATATATTTAGATAAATATCCTTTAAGAACACACTCAACTTTCTATGCATCTATTATTATTTTTTTATTTTTAATTTAATATCAGATAAATATAAGATTTGTCAGTTTCGATACAGCAAATAAATCAAATGAGCTGAAAAATACACGACAAAAAAAGGGTTTCAATTTCTTTAGGTTTTAGTTGAATAAGTTTTGATTTACTTTAAGCTTGTTTTTTTTTCTTTTGCCTGATGCTGAATTGGTTTCCTGTGCTGTAATTTCCATAATACGACATGACTTTGGCCCCATTCGCAGTTTGCAGGCAGATGCTTGACCATTTCCTTCATGTTGCTGCCAATACCAGTATGCATTACGTATACGTATTGATTCAGGCTACACACACACACACAGATGCACACACAGATGCACATACCTGCCCCTTTTAGTGTGTATATTCTTTTGTATTCTTTACCTGCCACGTCGAAATGTATTTGGAGAATGATGGTAGCCGGGCGAACATTGCAGTTTATGCCGTTAAAATCATAAAATGTTTGTCTGTGAATATGGCATACCCCACATAGATATGGTCACGCCTCCCAGCACACACACACACACACACACACAGTTGCCCTGTCATGTTATGGATGCAGAAAAGACAGCCATTTTCTTAAAAGTATCATATACACAGACACACACACACAGACACACACACACACACACACACACACACACATAGAGAACTGCTGCACTTATTTTGCGCTTTGCCCGCTGCCGCGTTTTATGCATTCCATGTGCACAGATCTAGATACACAGAGCGAAATGGGAGGGGGTGGGGGGGGGTTTTGGTAGCAATGTTAAATTTTACGTTTATGCGGCACTAACAATAACCTGACTGGCCATGCAACGCCAACAGAAATACTCTTAGCCACGGCCGTACTCTACGACCATACGAGCATGCTGGGCTCTTTCCCTTATTAAATTAGATTGCCTCTGGTCTTCTGTGGCTAAGGACAAAAAGAGAGCGAAAGACAGACAGAGAGAGAGAGAGAGAGAGAGATAGAGATGGCAACATTGGGGCATCAAATTGCTGCCATATATAAAGCGCGATTTACTGTGCCACAGCCCCAAAAACTTTCGTAGCAAATGTAGGTGGGGCCGGGGGGTTAGTCGGGGGTGTGCGGAGCAGGGCAAGAGCATTATCAAAACGCTGGCTAATTTCAACCTTGCGCCCCAAGCGTCGCACACACTCACACAAACACACAAACACATACACACACACACACACAGAGGCCGCAACACCCACACAGCTTGCTGATGTTGCTGTTGTGTTTGTGAGTGTTGCTTGTTTGTTTGCTTGCTGAGGGTCCAGAGATCCATTCTCGTTGTGGAAGTATGCAATAATTTACGCCGCAATAACGCATAAATCTGTCAAAGTTGCTTAAAAATTAAATAAAGATAAATAAAATGCACGACAAAGGCGCGTTCAACCGCATCAATCTGATGAGGCGGGGGCGGGGCTGGAGAGATTGGAAACTCGAAACTGTCGAAGCAAAGGTGAACGGAGAACGGTGAACGGTGGGTGGCTGGGTGGGTGTAAGGGAATGTGGTGCGGTATGTGCAAGCAAGCAATGCGTGAACAAAATAAACAAATAAAATCAAAAGCAAATACAACAACAAAATAACACTAAGCAGCAGCGGCAGCAGCAGCAGCAGCTCAGCGAATGATAAGTGGAAAAAGTGGGGGCGGGGTATACAGTTGCGGTCAAAATAATACTGCTGCTGCTTCTTAAAGCATTTCTTAAATATATAAATCGAGACCTCTTCAAAATCTTCAATATATTTGGCATCGTTTTAAAATACTATTGTTTTCCAACTACCAAACGAACTAAGACTTAACTAGCCATCAAAGCTAGTTTTTAGAAGTATTATTTAGCCACTGGAAAAGCTGAGAAAACTTAACTTAATTATTCCACTACTATTATAATGATAAATTTAAATAATACTTGAATTTAAACACTTTAATTTGCTTGTTGTTCATTAATATTATAGCTATTACTATTATTTTGACCGCAGCTGTATATATATATACATATATATATGTGTGTGTGTGTGTGTGTGTGTGTGCTCAACAATAAGTAACATCAAGAGAAACATCCCGAAGCGAGCGAGAATCGCACTGAATGAAATCGGGACGGACTATAGAAATATGCGTGGCTATAAAAAATTTAATTTTATTTCTTCGCATTGAAATCGCTTTGTTGTTGTTATTCTTATTGTTGTTGTTGTTGTTGTTGCTGCTTCTGCTTCCTTTGCTCGTTGTTGTTGTTGTTGTTGCACTGTTGTCTGCAGTAAGCAAATTAAATTATTTGCCGTTAATTGTTTTCTTCTCTCTGGCGCTTTCAGCTTTTTATGAATGGGGCCTGGTCACTCAAATGCCAGAGTGACGGCAGCGGGCAGCAGCGAGGGGGTGGAGGGGCAAGTGTGTGGCTGGCTGAGTGTGCGTTAGTCGTCAGCTCATCAAATTGTCTAATTTGTGTTGATTTAAACAGTCGTCCGAGTCGTTGAGTCGCCGCATCGAATCGCCGACTTGTCGACTGATGACCATAAAAAAAAACAATAACACAAAAAGAGAGAAGAAAAAGAAACAGAAACAGAGAAAAAAAAAAACAAATGCTGGATGCCGCCAAAAGTTTTTGAATGGCTTTTTTATAGGCCCATATTTTCAGTTTCTATGGGCATTCCGAATGGGTTTTCGTGGAATGCCCACATTTGCCCACATTGCGGTTGAAAGAGTTGCTCAAGTTGACTCCAGTCGTAAAATCCACACACACACACACACACACACACAAACACACACACACACACGAACACATACATATTGCATATTGTTGAGATTTAGGAACAACCACGTAGCCTGAGCTAATAACAGAGACAAGAAAATTTCAAGAGAATTTATACAAATGAAATTGCTGTGTCAGACGATAAAGTGCCACATGCCGTTTGCAAATCAACCGAGTTTTATCCGAAAGTTTTCGCCTGGTCTTCTTCTACTTCCACTTACATCAAATAACATTGCTGAATTCTTATAAATTCTTATGTTAATTTTATTGATATCATAAAAATAGGACTCTAAATTTACGCTAGAATAGCTCATTGTAATATTTTATATTAAGCATTTGCTGATAATTCAGTGGAACGGTCCAAATCTAAATCCTCTTCCTCTTTACAAATTTTACAAAATCAATTATGCTGAATTAAAGATTTGATTTGTATTTGAGAAACTTGCAATAACATTTCACATATTAAAGTAATGAATTTTAATCAAGTTGCCTTTCCTTTTATTAGATGCGTGCAATTTGAATACTACAAAAGCATCACAAACAGATTTCCTGTCACTGTTAACAAAAAAAAAAAACATAAAATAAAGCAAAAAAAAAAGAAAATAAAAATAATGAAACCAGAAGAAATAAAACACAAACATCAAGGCCAAGAACTGAGCCTGTGGGGCAAGAGCATGTCGTGTCCAGGCCTACGTTCGCTTTGCATACCCTCTCTCTCTCTCTCTCTCTCTCTCTCTCTCTCTCTGTGTGTCTCTTTCTCTCTCTCTATCTTTCTCTGCTTGTGAACAACTAATTAGTTTTGCATTTTTAACTACCCGCACTGGCGGTGAAGGGGTGTCGGGCAAGTTTTGATGGAGGGTCGACTCGGACTCGGACTCGGACTCGGTCTCGAACTAGAACTACAACTGGAACTGAAGACTGCGAATGCGATTTGGGGCTGGGCCACACGCACGCGCCACATAAAAATCTAGAACTAGGCAGGCAAAACAATCACAGAACTGCGTGCAACAACTTTTTTTGCAAGAGCAAACACAAAACAAAAAAAAAACAAAGCAAAAAGCAAAAACCGCTAAGAGCGTTCAGTCAATCAAATGCTGCAGACAGTGCTGTGTGCCAGTAGACACACAGCTCGCACAACAATGTTGTTAACTGAAACACAACTACGATGACATTGCCCATTGCGGTGAATTGGCCAAGTTTTTAGAGGGAAAACTAGCCAGAATCTCTTAAGTTCAGATGCAACGAATTTTATGATAAACAAATCAAACCGAAAAATCGAAATATCTGAAAAGTAAATCATTTTAATTAAATTTAACTCAGGGAATAAATAGCTATAACTATCTGAATTTTTGACATGTTTAAGGAGTCTATGTGAAATTATAAACGACATGAAAAGATATCAATATATATATATATATTTATATAAAGATCAATTCCAGCTGCTAAACAATGTTTCTTGTAGCTTTATCTCATATATTAAATTTATATACAAAACTACGACTCACGACTCACAGATATTAAATATTTCTCTGTATGCAACAAAAATATATATGAATTGATGTTTGAGAGTGAAAGTTGCTGATTCACAAACTTGTGTCTAGTATATTGCTAGTATAATTTGGTAATGGGTAACATAAATTCGAGCAAATATGTATTTCAACTATGAAATAAGTTGTTATTGTTGCTTTTGTCACGCCAAGACCAACAGCAAACACACTTGACTTGAGTTGAGTTGAGTTGGACGCATTTTAATGTAATTACATTAAATGAAATTACATTAAATAATAAAAGTAACGGCGCAAAGTTGCCAGATGCGAGCAGAGCGCAGAAGGAGAGCGAGACACAAACAGAAAATGTCCGTCAATTTGCCCAAGCGATGATGAACAGAGGAGCCGAGCGCAAGGGCAGCACTGCCAACGCCAACTAGTGGGGGGTGGGTGGGGGAGGGGGATGGGGATGGGACATCAACTAGGCGTCATTGCTTTAAGTTGCTTTTTAGCTAATTTGACATTTGAAGTCTAATAAATAAGTTATGACAGCAAAATGTGTGGCAACTAACTGAATTTTGCACTCGAACGGGAAGGGAGACTGTCACGTGTTACGTCTCCGTCTCCGTCTCCGTCTCTGTCTCTGTCTTCATCTCCGTCTCCGTCTCCGTCTCCGTGATGGACCGTGGGCCGTTAATAGCTGTTGACGGCAAACGGAATGAACATCCTTCGCCTCTTACGGCTCAAGTATTTTCTGCTCGAGTTGACTTACGACCAAAACCATTTTCATCCTCATCCTCATCCTCAGCCTCATCTTCAACTTCATCTTCGTCTTCATCGTCTCCATCTTTTGGTGCATCTTCTGCTTCGTCTGCCGCGTCGGCGGCGGCGGCGGCGGCGGCGTCTGCTTCGGCTTTCCCTTTTGTAAGGGGCATGGCTGTTAATGGTTTGCGTAGGCGGCTGCTCGGCAAAGGTGTTGTCATTAAAAAATGATAAATACTTACAGCACGGAATGAAATGTGCGTCTTTGACTAGCTTCAAATGGGTTTGGTTTGCATGGGCTTTTTGGGTATTGACTTTGTGGCTGGCTAAGCAACAACAACATCAACAACATCAACAACAACAACAACAACAACAACAACAT
>NW_025063692.1:2272500-2310000 GCF_018153295.1 Drosophila grimshawi
CGTTGCTTTCTTCTGCTGCCTTCTTTTGTTTGGTTTTAATTCCAAATATACCCATTAGTTACAGTTGAAAATGAAGGGTTTGCTTGACTGTCGAGAATTGAGAATTGAGTCAAAGCCTATTTCATTCTAATCAAATATCCAATAAATGGCGAATTCAATATTTAACAATTAACACTCAGATTTCATAAGCAAAATTCTGGAATGGTTGCGATGAGTTGTGCCTGCGTCTGGTTCTTGTAGTTCTTCAAAAATCTTAAAGCTTTTTACACAAACATATTTAAATTGAAACATTGGAAATTTCACTGGAAGCTAACTAAGTACTATCAACCAAGTATATAGTGGCTGTATTAGCTGATTACGTGGCAACAACGTGGTTGGGATTGATAGAAAGTGTTTCGATACTATTTGTTAATATGCTGGTGCATGTCGCATTGGGTATGCGCGACATGCAACGCACGCATCAACATTCAACGGGCAACAATGGCGATCCAGCCGCAAGCCTTGCAATGGGGGGCGCCACGCATGCGTGCCCCAAGAGAGCAAGCGGTTCACATTTTGTTTGATTGTGCCTGACTAATTTCGCTTTCGTTATGCGATGTTGCGACGCATTGTTGTTATTGTTGGATGTTGTTGTTGTTGTTGCTGTTGTTGTTGTTGTTGTTGTTGGTAGTTTCAGTCTAAATGTCTTGTAGTTTGGGCTATTATGTATAATTTAATGGTCATTAAATGGGTTGGCATAATAGCCAAACAGGAATGGAAACGGGAATATCAATACACACACACACACACACACACACACACACACACACACACACATAATTGTAGCCATAGCTTTTGTTTGGAATGGCACTGCGAATGGTTATGCTAATGGTAATCGTTGGTTCGCTCGTTGGTTCAGTGGTTCGTTCTACAAATGGCAGCACTTTGTGACGAGTGCAACGACCCACAAAATCAGTTATCTCTCTCAGATCGGGTAGCCTCGATTTAGTTAAGTGTAATTCCATTCCAGTCAACTCCACCCGCCTCCAATCAAAGCTCACATTCGTGCATCAGCTGCATCAGCTGCATCAAGTGCATGCAGCTGTGCGCCTCACAAAACTTTGTTAGCATTTCAAATATGCTTTTCTCTCTGCTCTCGGCAAGGCAACGATAATTCTGTCCTGCAATGTGTGCCTCATGTGGAAGGAGGCCAGATTTGAGTACTCACAGAGAAGCTACCTGGTATAGTACATTAGAAGTGCAAGAAGTTTATCAGTGAATTGGTTTTTAAGTTGCACACTACAGTTTAAGAGGAGCAAAAAGAAGAGACAAGTCTTGCAATATTCACAAGTGTTCTCTGCCAATTTATAGTTAAGATCAGATTGAGGATTATTTATACATTTGTAGCTGCAAGTGTATTGAAAATTCGACCACTCAAAAGCGACGTTTTTCAAATCAATTTAACCCGTCAGCTTGAATCGAGTCAAATCAAGCTGAGCCGAAGGTCAGTCACAACATCAGACACACACACACACACACACACACACACACACACACACACACACACACACACACGCAGACAACTAATGTGAATTGACAGCTACTAATAATGAACAGAAATGCATTGACAAGCAGATCTGTGATTAGAAGTGCTCTTGCCATAGGCCAACCTACGATGATTATACCTACGATTTAGACACATCTCAAAATAGACTCGTTGCTCGTAGCACGTAGCACTTAACTCGTACCTGCAATGAGAAGAAGACAAAAAATCGAATGTTTAAAATTTGTATTTGTTAAATATTAAACAAGGCAGATAAGCACAGACAGAAATAAATAATTCGATTTGGGATTGTAAAAAAAGAGCGAACAAAAAAAAAAACAGGGGAGACGGAAACAAGTAAAAATCATAAAAAATGAACTGACGAACGGTGTGATACTGTGTGATATTCAAAATAATATACATTTTGATATGCAATTATTATTAATAATTATATAAATAAACTTCATTTGTTTGTTAAGCTTTAGATGAGTGTATATATGCTGATGAGTTGGACAAATAAAAATCACTTTTTTGGCCAACATTAATGGCTTCTTTTGTCTGTTACATAAGAGCCGCTTACGACCGCCACTGGCGCTTATGATTACAGGGTATACATAATCGAAATGTTAAATTGGAAAATAATGTAATCTATGTATGGGCTGGCAAGCGTGTTCCATAGACTACTTGTATGTAACATACAATAAATATGTACATATTTTCAAAGCTTCTCGATTTTATTTTCAGTTTCGTTTTTTTTTTCTTTTTTCTTTTTCAATATATGGAATTTTTAATCAAAAGACAACCGGCCGGACGACGAGTGAACACTTACTTACACTGACAACAAGCACAACACATCTGTGTGTGTGTGTGTGTGTTTGTGTGTGTGTGTGTGTGTGTGTGTGTGTGTGTCTGTGTGTGTATGTAGGTCATCTATGACGGGCATATCGTAACCGTAAACGTAATCCGTATCGCAGGGTTCAAAAGGTTCACGCGGCATCGTCACGCCATGTCCAAACACACACACACACACACACACACACACACACACATACGGACTTATGAAAGACGTCTAGTTGGTACACGCCTACAATATGATAGCCCAGCCGTTGAGCTAACGACTTTTAAGCAATGCCCTCGCCTGAACATATATAAGCTGCCTAAATTTAAACTATGCCGCTTTCATCGGTTTATCTATCCGTCCATATCTATCAGTCAGGCAAGTTTAGTTTGCCTTGGCCTGTCAATCGCAATTCTTTATCATTTTTTTTCTATTAATGGTCGGCATGACGAATAAGCTTGTGTACTTTATCTGTTCTTCTATGAACTATTGGGTTTTTCTTTTCATTTTCATTTTCATTTT
This sequence comes from Drosophila grimshawi, assembly GCF_018153295.1. Lineage (NCBI taxonomy): Eukaryota > Metazoa > Arthropoda > Insecta > Diptera > Drosophilidae > Drosophila > Drosophila grimshawi. The sequence goes on from NW_025063692.1 coordinate 2,275,383, forward strand.
CATAATTTTCTATAGCACTCTCATTAATTCAGAATTGCATAAGGCAAACAGTGTTGCATGAATGTTGCATTGGTTTTATTGTTTTTTCCAACTTAAATGATTTCATTTGAAAAACATTGATTTATGATTTTTTTTATTTGTATGATTTATGATTTTTTTTATTTGTATGTTTGTTAAAGTGTTTGGCGTGAATTGTTAGCAAGTTCTCTTTATTTGTCATATTTTCCTATTTATTTTGTTAAAACGTACAGATTAATTAAAATTTATTTATTTTAGTTTTATTTTTTTTTACCTACATTTTATTTGCCATATTAAAGTATTGCTGAACGCTGAAAATATGCCTAACCTAAATAGAAATTATTATTTGCAGTAGATGGAAATATTGAAGATACTAAAAATCATAGAATACCATTATATATGAATAAATATATGCATCCATTCTCTAATAACTACCCTTTAGCTAAACACAAGAACAATTTCGCTTCGATTATTTTGAAAGGTTAGCCGTGTCTGCTCCGTTGCTTCGTGTGTTAGTTTGTTCACATGAAACCTCAGCCTGAGCTGACCCCAGACCCAATTCCAAGCTGACTCTGTATCTGTGTGTTATATATTGGTATTGGTATTGGTATTGGTATTGGTATCTGTGCCGTATCGTGTTACATTGGTGCAGTCAAGTGGGCTGCCCGTTGTGACCTTAGACAGGACGGCGCGACCAGCAACTGCCAATTATGCAATATAAAATGCTAAATTAATAAAAAAAAAAAATCAAAAGGGAACAAAAAGAAAAACAACAGTAAAAGCCAATTAAAAACAAAAAACAAAAATATACAACAACAAAAATCACGTTATTTACGTTCGGCCGAATTCAAAAACGTGCTTCGAAATAGCAACAAAAACAAAAAAATACATAAATAAATAAGAGCAAAAAAGTAAGTGTCGAGAGTGCTCGACTCGGTGTTAATACACAAACTTATCATAGATACTTTAATCGTTTTTTGTTGTAGTATTTGCAGAGTATTTTATATGAACTTCATTTGCGTGTTTTATAGTTACATAGATTCTTAGTTCAGATAGGCAAACATAGCTCATAGATATATGTATGTATATAGCTAAATGTGGCTCACTTTCGTTCACTTACGATAGATACACACTTGATACTTGATTATATACCCATTGTGGCACTTTTACAGCCACAGGGTAGAAAAAGGAAATTTTAATTTTCTGTGAAAATTGCCGGCTATAAATTACATATTGCCCAGCCGCGCCGCGACGGTCAGAAAACATAAAACATTTCTGTGTAGTGTCGTGTAAATGGTCAAAGCCCAAACCCCAATCCCACTTTGCTTCCTCCTCTTCCTCCTCTGCCTACTCCAGTTTACCATCGATACCCATTGCAATGGCCATTAGATGAATGAATGATCGGGGAAAGTGTGAGTGAATGAATGGGTACTCGTTCTATGTCAACGGCTGCCTGACCTTGTCATAAACAAAAATGAAATATCGCCAGCACAACAATAATGAACTATCGAAAAGCAATCGAACTAAATATTTTTAGTTGGTTTCTGGGACACATTCAGTTAAGTACAATTTATTGAAGGATTTCAAACCAGACACTAGATTGCTGTTGCAACCGAAACTTAAGTTTGTCAAAGAAATCAATCTAAGACGAACTTTGGCAAATCGTCATCCATGCAAATAGTAATTATTCTTCAACCAGATTAGTTCAATTTCCAATTCTAAGAAATCAATTTCAACTTAAAAACACAATTCACAATAAGCAGCCAGGTTGTAGATGTACCAAGTTATTATGATGCATCCAAGTTATTTATTAATTAGCCTTAAGTGATTGATAGTTGTGTTTCACATCAGCAGCAGGATCAATCTCGCTCGAATTATTGGCAAATAGCCATTTGTAGCATTCCAAATGCTGGTTGATTAATGATAATTTTTATTTATTTCCTACTTATGACGCATTAATTGCACAATGAGCACGCTGAGCACAGTCATAAGTACACTCAGGGGTACTTCTAACGTTGCCAGTAATTGCCACGCATTGATAACAGTCTCGGTGGGTAAAAATAAAATGAGGCACTTAAAAAAAAAATGCTTTCAATAATGCTCGCAACAGAATTAATGTCGTTCAGCCTGAACAAAATCGAATCGAGTGCCTGTGGCAAATGTGTTGTGTTCCCTTTAACGACAAACTGAAATCCCTCGGGTGTATCTTTGGGGCAAGAAATCGCAACAAGTCACACAGCGTTTGCCTCATAATAACAGAGACTGAAATTAAAAAAAAAAAGGGGACCGACAAAAAAGCGCAGCTGTTGGTTGCTCCCCCTGAGAAGGCAATGAGCTCAGCAGATAAATACACACACACACATAGAGAGACAGAGACAGAGACAGAGACAGAGAGAGAGAGGGAGAGGGAGAGGGAGATACAGACTCACACATACGCCCACACAATTAACACTTTGGTTGACGGGTAAATAAATATTTAGCATGTGTACACAAAAGCTGCAAGCTGGCCGTCGAAGCCGGCTAACAATATTTATAACATGCTAGAAATAATAGTGGAACTCGATGTGGCAACAATGGGAAAAAGTTGCCACACATTCACACACACATGTGCCCCACTTACAGCTCGACTCATTGTTGTTGTCGTTGTCGTTGTTGTTGTTGTGGCAGCAGCAGCAACGCCTTCGCCTTCGCCTTCGCCTTGCATAGTCTAATCAATGATTAGTATGCCCCTTGGCCTGGTCTTCTACTTGGACTCCCAATCAACGATGCTGGGAGCCAACCAAGCGACAAACCAACCGATCGACCGACCGACTAACACACACACACACACACATACACACACATGCCATGCATGCATATAAATTAATAGGCGGCATGTTCAAATTGTAACAGCAAGTTGGGATTATATGTTGCTGAGCGAAACTCAAATACCCTGTCTGAATGGTATATGAGGAAATGCATCATTACATCTCAGATAAGTATTGAGTGTGACATAAGCCTGATATTTGAATAAAACTCAAGCAACTCAACAAGTCTGTGAAGTTGATTCAAAGTCGAATGTTGAACGATGGAATTATTTTCATGTTTTTATGTATATACAATAGAGATAATACTACTTGCCGGCATTAGTCAAGTTATAAACGATAAGATGATATATAGTGTGACGATCCTATTGATGTAGTCATATATACATAAATATAGATTGGTTTTATATTATCATCAGCAGCTGTGGCAAATTTAATCAAGCGAACAGTTCACATGGGTCAAAGGCTCAATTTCAATTTTAGTTAGTCTGTTGTTCGAATACCCCTCGGGGCAATGCGTGTAACATGGCTGGAAAGTTGGCAAAGGCGCAAAACATAGTTGATTAAACCAAGGTTTGCGTTTGCCAATGCAATCTGGCCCAAAAGACCAAGACAAACTGGAAAGAGAATAAGAAACAGAGGTCGGCTTCCCCTGTTGAGGCAAATAAAAGGAAGAGCGACCAGAAGCAGAGGCAGAGGCTGAGGCAGAGGCAGACATTCATATGTATGTTTGTCATCCTCTGACAAGCCACACACATACACACACACACACACATCACTTGAGTGTTGGTTAAATACAACACACGTCAAGAAACTGAAACCAAACGAACCGAACTGAACCGAACCGCATCGCATTGCAGCGAACCGAACCGAACCAAATGCGTTGCACAAGTTTCTGGGATTTTCTTTACTTTCCTTATTTTCAGAATTTATTTTCTCTTCTGTCCGCTTATTCATATTTATTTATTATTCTTACTTTTTTCTGTCAGTGGCAGTTGCTGTTCCACTTCTGAATTGCATCTTACAAGCTTTGACGCAAATACTTCCTTTGTGCGCACAGCTCAGCCCGGGGAGAGAGGCAACCTCGACTCTGTCGAAGATGCTGATAAAGTTCAACGTTTTGGGTGCACTGCAACTGTTGGACGATCTGCTCATCCTCATTAGTCAGCCTCATGTAACAGAAGATGGCCAGCAACTTTAAGCTAACTGCACAAAATGAAAACTATAATTTTTTTGTTGTGTTGCTTGTGATTAACAAGAAACAGCTCCGAGTTGTAAGTGAACAGAAAAAGCGAGTTGTGCAAAAGCTCTTCGAAATGCTCCATTTACATCGTTCCACGTTCTCTTAATCGTTGCACTACTAATTATTCCTTGGATGAACCGTTTCGAGTACTCCATTTGCTTAATTAAGAACTCAATTCGCATGCACTTTACTAATCCATACTAATGATTTTATGTGTCTGATTGGGTTCTTTCTGGGGAGTCCCCAATTCATGCAACGAATGTTGGCCCATTTTGCATTTCAATTATTACTTTTTGTATTATTTTTTTTTGTCAACTGACTTTAGTTGATATTAAATTAATAAATAAATAAGTGATGCGCAGAAGATTATCTCAGCTGTGTCCTATCTTGATGTGTGGAGCGCATGGCTTACAAAATTAATTAATCAAAGCACTCAGCTTAAGATCAAAAGCTTAATGTGCTGTGCCAAGCTGCTGAGTGGACAGGAAAGCTGCTTAAAATGAGTAGCAACATGGATTTTGAGTGTCTGATTTGGGACAATAGAAAGATGGAGCCAGCTGAGGAAGCAAATGTTTCGCGCCACTTTACGGTCCAGTTCAGTGATGATAAGTGTTATTCAGAGAGAAGCTGATGGTCGCCAGCGAGTGCACTTTTGTGGCAAGACAACACTGCCCAGTCTCCTTCTGTGTTCATATTTATACTTTGATACCAAAGGCATCATAGTATATTGGTTTTGTGCAATGTCCGTCATGCTGTCTGCCCATCTGTGTAAAAATTGGGGCCAGGAAAGTGCAAAGCGATAAGGCCACATATATCCCACAATTTTAAAGATAGAGTAATCCAACTTGGAAGGTAACTTGCTGGTAACCTCCTACACATAATTTTCAGACCACGCCTACACCCGACGGCCCCAGGAACTTCGGCCCTATAAATCTGAAATGCGCATTTGTTTTTGAAAGTATGTTACTGGTAACTACCCTAAGAGATCGATACACCTGTTAGAGTTGTTCGATAAGACCAATTCATATCTCCCACAATTTGAAAGCCAGAGTCACCAAATTTGAAGGATATATTGCCAGTAACACCCTTCAACAATACAGAAAACCTGCAAAATTCCCAGAAGCCTATATCTCCCGGAATTTAAAGCTACAGTTACCAAACCTGGAAAGAAGATTATTATCTTATATCTACCGCAATTTGAAAGGCAAACTTGGACAGTGTTTCTTGGCTACAACCTGTTCTTTGCTACTTGTTATGGTATCAAAGTATTTTGTAGTCGGTTACGTGCCTCAATGCCGATTGCCCCAGATTCGCTTCTCTGCGTGTGTGTGTTGTGGGACAGCAAGTATTCACAGCAAGATAGGATAAAAAAAATAGGGAGAAAGAAGCATGAACTGGGAACTTGGAGATGGGTAGGCTAAGGTATGTGAAGGAGTGCTTTTCACGTATTGTCTTCAGATTTTCAAGTTTAGCTGGACGTGTGCGTGAGTCTCTCTCTCTCTCTCTCTCTCTCTCTCGCTCTCTCTTTCTCTGTGTGTGTGTGTGTGATTATGCAAAGTGAGTTGAAAAAGGATTGCAAACGAATTTGTTATGCGCATTTTGATGTCATTATCCTTAAAAGTCATTGGCCTCCTACTCGTCGTTGGCTGTTGCCTGTTGGCTGTCATCATCATCACCCCGATTATATCCAGCTGCTATACTTAGTGAGTAAATCGGGCCGACATCAGGTTAGACTCCAACTCATACATACAATATAAACGAGCGTCTGATTATGCAAATCTATTTATATGCCAACTACTTATGTGGCTTTGTTGGGCGCCGACCCGCTTACTGAATGAGTTACGGACTGAGTGACTGAGTGAGTGAGTGAGTGAGTGAGTGAGAGAAAGAGAGAAAGAGAGAAAGAGGCTCCGACCCTACACGATATACGAGTTGTTTAGGCAATTAATTTTCAAGCTTTGCAGATTGACTGGGCGACGTTGCGTCGTCCTTTTTGCGATACTCTGCTGACGGCTGTTGTTGTTGTGATTACCAGCGACTAAGTTGGGGTTAAGCATGGGTCATAGTTCATTGTTCCTTTTGTTATTGTTTCACACTACCGTACGGGATTACGTGTGTCATATGTGAGAGACCCTTCTTCCTTCCCCAAACACTTAACACCCCAAAGAGCATTTGCCATGTGACCGTTGGTGTCAATAAAAGGTCACAGCATTGCCAGCTTATTTAGTTAATAGGCACACACACACACACACACCCACACACACACACACACACACACATTGTTTGACAGAAGGCTTTAAAGTTTACTCGTCATTATTAGCAGCTCCATAATTGCTGATGAGTTGAGTCTGGAAAGTTGACTTCTTGATTTGTCTATTAATTATTTTCTGTATGGATATATAAGTCTTTGCTAATTACTCGTTACTATCCAAAGCTGTTCGTTGTTCGTTACCATTTTGAATTTCCTGTTTAAATATTGACTCCAATTCAAGTTGTTCTACTTTTGTTTTGTTTTCTACTGAGTACCCGTAACAAAACAAAACAAAACAAAAACACTCATTTACTTACTCGTTACTATATTACGTCTATTAGTTTTACTCTTGCTCTGCTTTGCCAATTCACTTTCTTAATTAAGCATTACAAAACACTTCACTCGTTACTTTGTCATTACATTAATCGTTACATCTTGCTCTGACGACTAGTTGCACATCATTTTTGTTTTTGTTAACTCGCTTAACTATTATGCTACTAGTTGCAAGCAGGCCCCAGCAGGTAATTCCCTACCACGATGCCAGTACTCACTAGCTATTTGCTATTTGCACTTGCCGCTTATATTTAGCTGAATGAGTTTGTTTTCCATCTCGTCTCAGCTTGGGTTAAGTTCGTCTGAATTTTCGCAGCACTTTGTAATGTTTATTTAGCATGCTTGTCTCAGCATTGCGAATTCTGCCTAAAAGACATTGCCTTGGCTTGTTTCTTGTCTCGTTTCTTGTTTTGTGACACTTTTAATGTTTTTTGTTCTTCTTTTCTGGTCTGAACTATTTATAGACGCAGCTAATGAGGCTCGGTAAGAAGCGCAGCTATTTAAGCTGCATGGCTAGGAAATGACAGCGTCAAAGAGAGCGGAAGTAAATATTACAGCTGTGTGTGTGTCTTTATATGTGTACGTGTGTCAGTCTGTATGTGTGTGTGTGTGTTCGCATTTCTCAACCGGAAATGCTCTTATTATATCGGGGCAGTGGGCATATCAAATGTGCAAGGCCAGACATTGGATCTACTACTAATACTACTACTAATACTACTACTACACACACACACACACACGCACATTTGTTGTATTTAGAGTCTGGTCTGAGTCTGAGAATGATTATTAGTTGCGTGTTAAATGTCAATTGTCATAATTAAATGTGACATCCCCATAAAGCCTGTGTAGCATTTGGAAATTAGAAAAAGCTTTTAGCAAGTTGAAAAAAAAACAACAACAACAAGGAAGAAACTAAAATGAGCAAAAAAATACAAGACAATTCCCATGTCTGTCGGTCTGTCTGTCTGTCTGTCTGTCTGTCTGTTTGTCCTAGTTCAGTTTAGTTATGTTATGTGTTATGTGAATGTGATACGCAACTTTTATATCTCATCTAAAGCGGGCTGCTAATTGTATCGCGGCCTTTGGTGAACGCTTCGATTTACGTTGAGCCCCACCACACCCCACCACCACTCTCCTAATCCGCCCCACTTCGCTCATCCATTTTCATTAGGGGCACTCTCGTATATATATCTGGGCATATCAAACTTTGTGCTTCTTGTTTTCCCATTTAACTGTAATTATTTCTATTTTTGTTTTTTTTTTGTTTTTTTGTTTTTTTTTTGTATATATATATTTTTATCACAATTAATTAATCTGTTTAATGGCTGGCTCGATTGATTGGCCAGCTCATTGGCTCAATGCCTCAACGATTCAACGACTCAACGACTGCCCCGTCTCCGTCCCCGTCCCCGTCTCCGTCCCAAGTATCAGATGGATATCTGTCTGCATACAACACAACACACCACCCAACCACCCCTGCCATATCCTGAGCGCATGCATAAAACCATCAATCAAATGCAATTATAAACTCTCTCCTTGTGCGATTATAGGCGCTGCACATAGCCACAATTATCTAGGGACTCTAGATATCTAAGCCACACATATATATATGTATGTATATATACATATGTGTATATTGCGGTCGACAGTTGTTGCAAGTTGATTGTGTAATTACCATTCACCTAGCTAGTATGTGGGGTCCTTCGATTCCACTCTGTCTGCCAGCGATTTGCTTGTGGTGGTCAGCTTGAGTGCGAGGCATAACACCTCCGATGGTTATTTTACCTTGTTATATATGATTATGTGTAGTTGATGTATATTGTATAACTGTTGGCTGTTAACATAAAGCGCATAAGGCATAAGCAATCAACTTACTCGCCACATCTTACAAGTGACGAGTGTAAGTTTTATCTAAGCTACTCGTTACTTTAATACTTAAACAGTGTTCAACTTCAAAGCTGAAAAACGTATGTTTTGCTCCGAAAACGGGTTAAGCGAACTCGCTGCATCTTTAATCGATAGCTTTGTTAACACTATTCGGGGGATTAACATTTACTCATTACTTGCTGTTGCCTTTGATCCTTTCATAAAAAGTAGCAACAAGTAAAACTCGTTAGCTCTTTTAATTTTAACCAAAATAAACACAAAGGTGTTTATTTTACCACTAACTAAACAGTTGTAGACTATTTGAATAGCTCTTTTCAACTCCAACCTTTTGATGCATCTCAAATTTGCTTACTTATGCAAAATGCTACACTCCGGTTTAGGCAACAACTAATAGCATTTGAATGCCGAATTTCTTTTTTTTCATATCTAACACTGACCCAATTCAAAAAACAGCAATAGCAACAAACAGCAACAAAAAGAAAACAAGCTGAGAACGTGACTAAGCAAAAGATTTGAAACTATGCTTCAAACTATGCTGTTGTTGTTCTAATTCAAATTCTGATTGCCCCTTTGTTTGTAGTGTGTCAAATAAAATAACAACTACGTTGCGTAAAATTGCATAGATAGTCTCTAAAAACATTTTTCAATTTACAAATATTTAGCAATTTAAGAGCTAAAAACAAAAAAGCCAAAGATAGACATACACAGACAGACGGAGATAGACACAGAGAGGGAAGAGAGAGAAGGGAAGGATATGCCCAACTAGATATTTTAGTTCTATTCGTAGTAAAAGTTTCTAATTAAAAAACCCAAAAAATGCCTTTAGGAGAGGCATGCATTTGGGCTTTTGCTTATTCTCGCTCTCTGTGTGTGTTAGTGTGTATGTGTGTGTGTGTGTGTGTGTGTGTGTGTGTGTGTGTAAGTGTGTGTGTTTGTTTGTGTGGTTGGTTGGTTTTTGTTTTCGGTTATTAAAATGATAATAACCTCAAAATCAACATGGCCTCGTACCAAACCCCCCCCTCTCCCCCTTCCGTGCCCGCAACCAGCATACTTATGCCAGCCTCCTCCTCATGGCCATGCGTAGAAAGTCCTTTCATGCCATGTTTGTCATTTATTTGTTTGTTTGCCGCACTTTTTCTCTCTCGCTCCCCCCACTCCCTCTGCCTTATATATATATATATATATATATATATATGTATCCCTCTCTTTCTCGCGGCATGTTCATCGCTTGTTCGCAGTTCTTTCTTTTTGTGCAGCTCAACGCATTCAAAGGGAACCAAAGTTGGAGAAGAAGAAGCAGCGCCAGCAGAATGAGTACAGCGAAATTTGCATAAATAATAAATGCAGAGGGAAAAAGCAGCGGCAGCCAAAAACTCGGGAAGCTCCTCTGTCGAAAACCCTTAATCAAAAGTTTAAACAATATAAAATATGAAAAATACTTGAGCGAGTAACGAGTAACGAGCAGGGCCGGCAGGGGGCAATCCCCAAAATCCACACACACACACACAAAAAACTAAAGGACAGCAAAGAAAAGATAAGAAAACGCAAATGAAAACTAGACTGCAAATCCGTCCCGCACACAGATATCATAATAATATATATTTATTTATATATATATATATAGAGAGAGAGAGAGAGAGAGAGAGAGAGGATGCTGGCATCCTGTTGACCGCTTGGACAACGTGTTTCCAGCTGCGTTTTAAGAGTCACAGTCGCATCACCGACAGGCATTCTCTGCTCACATTTTGAGGCATGCCTCAGCCACTGCTCCTGCATTCGGTGGCTAATGAAAAAAGCCTTGAAATTGTATTTAGGTTTTACGTTTCCACTTCGCCTTCACTCGTCCCTCCATCCGGTTGTTCTTTGTGTACCTCTGTGTGTCTGTCCGAGCAGCAGTCGCTTAGTTTCATTTTCATTTTCATTTTCATTTTATCTGGCTGTAAGCTGGCAAATGCCTAATACGTGCCTTAAACCAGCAAATCAACATTGCCTTTGACGAAACCGCATCGCTCTGTGGCAATTTACGTGAAACGTGGGATTACTCTTGTTACTCTCTCGCTCTTTCTTTCTTTCTCTCTCTGTCTCTTCTGTGAGCTTGTTTAATTTGCAATTCGTTACTTTATAATGTTAAGTTATTCTACTCGTTACTAGTTGCTGCTCGTTCTATGGCTATGTACGTGAAAAGTGGGATTACTCTTGTTACTCTCTTTCTCTGTCTCTCTCTCTCTTTTTCTCTCTCTCTCTCTGTCTCTCTCTCCCTCTCTCTCTCTCTCTCTCTCTCCTGTCAGCTCGTTTGTTACTTTAGAATGTTAAGTTTTGCTACGCTTCACTCGTTACTCGTTGCTACTCATCGACTGCCACTCGTCAAGTGGAAGCCCTCATCGATTCTGTTATTTGTTAGTTTGGCAATAATCTTAAATTGTTTTAACATAAGTCTGATCCTATTTGATACTTTATCATTTATGTTTATCCGTTATGTAGATTGTTAAAGCCCCTTTTGACTTTTATGGAAGACATCAAAATCGTTAAGCGTTTCAAAAGATTTTTGGCAACATTGTGAATTTTTAATGGGAATTTGCGCAAAACGTAAACGCTGCAAACTTCTCCATAAAATATGCAACAAATTTACTAATGGATAACCAAAGTCGCCCACAACGTCGACAATTGTGGACAATCTGCTTCGGATGCTTCTACTTTCCTCTACCTCTACCACTACCTCTACCTCTACCTCTTCCTATTCCTGTGGCTGTTGCTGTTGCTGGCTAGTAAAAGAGCAATAAGGGAATTTATGCTGCTGGTTGGGCTGACACTCAAACACACACACACACAGACACACACACACACAGATGGTATCCATGCGTGTATCCGAGAGATATGAGCTCTTGTATCTGTTCGAGCTGAATATATTTTCCATAACATTTTGCATTTGCTTGTTTATGGTCAGTCATATGGAGATTTTTGTCACTTCTGACACACAAACACAGACAGTCAGCAAACTTTAACCAAAAGATGCGCATAACAACGGACAACAGTATGAACGAGTGCGAGTCTGAGTGTGAGTGCCAGAGCGAGTACTCGTACTCATACATTAAAGTGCTTTGGCCAGACAAACAGATACATTTACAGTTGAGCTGTTAGTCACACATGCCGCACTGCGATCACAGAAACAATATGCTCCATTTATGGCCAAACCTCAAGAATTTTATGTGCAACTGCTCGAACATACCCTGTGCCGATAAAAAATGTTCAAAGGGTAGCAAGTGTTGCAAACAAAACAAAAATGCACTTGTAAGATATCTTTACAGAGCATAAATATGGCAAGCCTCTGAGTTTCGATGGGGTTAGCTGGCTTATCTCTATTGGAACATATCTCATTGATCTCAGCATGCAGTTGCAGATGCATTGAATTAATTTTCATTTTATTTTTATAAAAAAATACAAATATTACTAACAGTTGAAAACACTGATCAGATCTCTGAGTCGAGCACAAAAATAGGAGTTTCTCCAAACTTGTTTTTCATCAGCTTTTTGTTGGCGTTGCCCATCAAGCCCATAATCTGTGCAATTTAGTTCAATTGGACAAACTCCCGCCCCACAACACGATGTGTGTGTGTGTAGTACGTGTGCGATGTGTGTGTCTGTGTGTGTGTGTGTGTGTGTGTGCGGTCATGTCCAGGACACATGCTTGCCTCGATGTCATCATCCTCTGGCGCTGTGCCTTTGCCTTTTGACTGCCCATGTGCTCGGTACATGCTGGTCAGACTTGCTGTTGTGTATCTGATAGATACATGCTCATCTGCTCATGTAACTGCTGGAATTTGGCGGGGCTGGCAGGGTAGAGTAGTTATTGGTAGATAGGTAGAGTAGGCTAGGGTAGGGCAGGGAGGTGGGGGTTTGGGGTGTGTTACAGTGACAGCCATGATGTATGGTTTTTATAATATTTTGTGTCACATCAACAACAACATCAGCATCAGCATCAACATCAACATCCACCGCGAACAATGAGCACATGAATATTTAACTCGAATTGTGACAGGAGCCCTTTGGGCCATTGGCTTGACGGATGACGCGGCCCTTGACCATAAATTAAATTTTGATTTACAAATGGCATTCGGACAAAAGAAAAACGATATTAGACGACGTTTGTGTGGCATGAACAAATTCATGAATTGTATGTATTGGAAATAGATTTAAAAAAAGAAGAAGTTTTTGTAATTTAGAGAATTACATTCCACCTTGCCTCTTTCAGAAACTTACCCATTTTAAAGAACATTCCTGAGTTGTTTGTGCGCCAACTATTAACTATGCCCAAGTCATGAATAATAGCTGATTTAATTTCATTAATTTCAATATCTTGATTTATAAATATTTCCAGGCCTTAATGGCAGTTGCAACTCAATTATTTAGAAAAGACTTTGACATTTTCTATAATTAATACAATTAGTATATATATATATATATATATATATCAAATATCAAGTAGAGTGCCTGTCAATATATATATATATATATATATTCTATATGTATGTGTGTCCAACAACTCACTCTCGTAGTTTGTTGAATTTTACATTGGGTTGACAGCAATTTTACGGCTTAAAATCACAAGCATAGAAATGTGGGCATGAAGTGGTTTTAAGTGCCACATTCGCTGCTTCTTAATGGGCAATCAGGCAACATTTCCTACCAACTTGCCACATCCGTAGCCGCAGCAGCAGCCGCAGCAGAAGCCACCGCAGACGTAGCAACACCATATTTATGACGCCTCTTTTTGCTTATCTCCGCCCTCTGTCTGTCTCTGGGTCCCTCTCTCTCTCTCCCTCACTCTCTTTCTGGTTAGGTCTTAACGCACCCAGTTGCCAACAAGTTTTGGCTAATTAGCTGCGCTTGAAGCTCAGCAGTTTAACGGATTTGAAACGACCAACTTGCCGCTGACCTACATATGGCCAAAGTACACATGGCTACCCGCCGTACTTGCAACTCGAAGTGCGCTAAAACACTTTATGTGGAGGAAACCAGAATCAGAACCAGTGGGGAGGGTAATGGTCTTGCTGCTGGGGTGCAAAAGTTTTATTCAATGCCAAATGTGTGCAGCAACTGTGTGTGGCAATAGGAAAGTAGCGGAAATTAGTGAGTACTACAGGATCTGGATAAACGCCATGCAATGCTTGAGAGCGAGACAGAGAGAGCGAGACAGAGAGAGCGAGAGAGAGAGAGAGAGGGGTGATATGTAGCAATCACTAGAGACAACCACATTCAACTACTGAATGGGCGCGTGGCTCTTATTAACAGATTCAACATGCTGCTTGCTGTCCTGTCCACATGGCAACACACTCGCCAGAAACAAAAAGAAATACACACACTCCCACACACACACTCCCACACACACACACACACACACACACACACACACGTATTTCAGAGTGTGTGTGTGTGTGTGCGATATCTCTGGCTTTACTTGTGACCTTAGCTTGGCTTTCCACGACCCAATAAAAAAACCAAATTGGTAACATTTTTTTGGGTGTTGCTGTAGAATTTATGTATGACAACAAAACATACACAAGCGACACATACCAAAATAAAACAAATAGAGACAAAGACACAGAGTGAGAGAGAGAGAGAGAGAGGGGAGAAAAGTGCAAACATAAAATTGCTAATTTGAATAAGTCACGTGACACTCTGCAGCGTTAAGCTTGACAGGAGTGTTGGGAACGGTGAAGGATGAGCGTAAATTGGGAATACAAATTGAAGATGCGATGCAGCAGTCCAAAGTCTCGAATTGGGTGTGCTTGGCGAGAATATTTGTGTATGTTGCCAAAGAAACCGAATACGGCAAATGACTGCTTGTCAACACATCCTCCAACTACTTGTCAAAGAAATGATTTGGAAAACGTTAATGTTATGGATAAGTTGAGTTGCAGCAGTTATTTTGAAAGTAATTAATTATAAATGGGACTAAACTGAGGATCTATAAGTGTTTCAGCTCAGGAAACAATCAAAACAAGTCAATGGAAACTGATTTAATATTCTAGAGATATTAATATAATTTAACTTTTTAACATGTTTTCCATTTGAAGGTGTATTTGATATTTATAAACAATAGACGAAGTAAATTTATATAGTCTTAAAATTGAATAAACATTTTTACAAAATTAAGGGGTATCTGCCCGGCGAGCAAAATGCATTGTGACTTGTTTTGCTTGCTGTTGGCTTTTAATATGTTATTTATTTGCACTTTCAGAGCTCAATCATAAATGCAACGAATGGGCGAATAACGATTGCGGGATTCCACAGAGAGAGACAGACAGAGATAGAGAAAGGGGGAGCGAGAAAGAGAGGGAGAGTCTGTGTGTGCAACGAGAGTGAAACGGCAGTTGACGCTGAAAGTGACGCCCGCTGTCACTTTCCATGCAATAACAACAATTAAAAACTGCAAATTGCTGTCAACTTTTATGTAGTAAATGAAATGTGTATATGTGTGTGTTGGTGTGTGTATCTGTGTGTATCTGTGTGTATCTGTGTGTGGTTGTGTGTGTGTGAATTGCAATGCTCTTCATGGAGCTTTGTTTCGCTTTCAGTCCCGACTATTTGCAGTCGTTGCTGTCGAATTAAATTCTTGTTTTCTTTTCCATTCTGCTCAATCGTTCAGTTTTTTCTTCGCTTTTTTTTTTGTTTTTTGTCTTGACTGTCACATGCAAAGTGCAAATGGCAATGGGAATATGGAATACGAAAGCGGTGCACACAGCAATACATATCTACAGATATAAATGATATATATATATATATATATATATATATATATATATATATATATATATGTATATCTGGTTAGTTATGCAAAGCCACTGGGTTCACTTCGTTCACTTCGTTCACTCGCTGTGATGTGGAATTATTTTTGGTTCACACGCTTTTATTTACTTTTGGTTAAATATGTACAACAAATATTTGTGTGTAGTTTGGGTATACTCGTATAAGAAATGTGTGCACAACAAATTATGAAGAAACGCAAATTAAATGCTAAAAAAAACACAAGTGCCACAGAAAGTCGAGCGAAATATCGGAGAGACTGGTCAGTGTATATATATTGATTTAAAAGCTTCAAATCTACTAAAAGATGGGTAAACTAATAATGTTTTAGTCAGTGGCTTGTTGTGTGATGGATCACTGGCTAACACTTTCAACTGCCAGTTAAGTCACTCAAACAGGAAGTCAGCGAAGTTCATCAGTTTACCAGTCACTCTCAGAAGGGGCCACAATAGATCGAGTCGGTCACAGTGCAGGTATCCCAATTATAATAATAAAAATACTTCCTGGCAGACATGTATCATTCTATTTGAAGAGTAGCTGTGGCACTTGCAACTTCCTTCAAAAATGACACATTCTACTGCTAAATCACTCATTACCCATTATAAGGTCGTAAGTTGTTATCTATTGAAATGGACTAACATATTTCGAACTGTTGACTGCACTAGTTCTAGAACAAGAATATATATATATATATATACATGCTCGTGTGCAGCTATCTTCAGTTCTAATTTATTAAATTTAAGTATTTTGCTTTTAGTAACTTCACTCGAGGCAAGTTTGTCAGTCATGTGTGGGTGTGTGTGTGTGTGTGTGTGTGTCTGCCTCTCTCTCTCTATGTGTGTGTGTGTCTTCGGCTGACATTTAAATGTTTGTCGCATTTGTTTTTGGGTTTTATATCATGCTGGGCATGCTTCATGCTTTATGTCGGTCTTTTAGACGAGCCTTTGCTTTTATCAACGTATTTAGTCGAGTGTTTGCATTTCCTAATTAATTACACTGCGTGACTTTCTTACTTAGCGACCACATACACACATACATACATAAATATGCATACATATACATACACACACACACACATATATATATATATATATATATACATTTATACTTATACATATATTATATTTCACGAGCCTCTCTAGACTATGCTACATTAACCTAAAACGACGCACCCAACTTTCGCTATCTTTCGCTCTCTTTCTCTCTGTCGCTCGTTCACTCGTTTGTTTGCTCTCGCTGCTTGCTCTCGCTGCTTTACATTGTTGTTGCCGCTTAGGCAAGTTGTTTATTTTGCTACTTAATGCTTGCTAACATGACTTCTGCTTCTCTTTCTTCATCTACTGCTATGCTCATGAGACAATGCTTCATCGTACATATGCATATATATATTTATACATGTATATATACATATATATTCAAATATCTTAATTTTTTTCCTTTTCTAGCTCCCTACGACCTGGTGGCACCTCCGTGCACCGACCAGCGTCTTCTATTTTTTCATAAATGAAATTTTGCGGCAACAATATTTTTCAGTTTATAAGCACAGCCACGAGCCTTGAACCCCAGAACAATATACATATGGGTGTGTGTGTGTGTGTGTGTGTGTGTGTGTATGTGTGTAAAGGTTGGCTGGCAGCTTGAAGAGGACTATTGCCTTGCGAACAGACTGGTAAGTGGTTTTTTGATTAGACCCTGGTCTAAAGATTTACGCGCCTCGCCTCATGGGTGATAAAAACTTTCGAGCAGACTGTTTATCAGCCATAAGGAGTTAGCCAAAAGTGTCTTAACAATGAGTTAGTATAGCTATCTAAGCGCATAACGAGTAGTTCAAACTGAAAAGTTATCACAAAAGCTTAAAGCACACTCTATATTCAAAATATAGAGTAAAGTTTAGTTTAGCTGATTAGGCGCTTGAACCTTGAGCCTGAGTTGACTCCGGCACTAATTGGAATATTTTTGAATTTGGACCTAACGAAAATACATGTAACGAGTAGTGGCAACGCTGCTCAAACAGTTAAACAGGTTAAACAGGACATAATCTGTCCTACATATTTGTAGATTTAAATGGTTGAATTGGCAGCACAAATATCGGATTGCTTGCATTAAATACGGCTTTATTTGGATGCTTCAACTGTACAACTTCATTCTACGTATTTACCAATTTTTAATGGGTTCAGTGCATAATTAAATATATATCTTAACAGATATTCAAAGTTGATTAAATGATACATTGAACTATATTCAAACAGTTGGCGGCAACAAAATACATAACGAAACTTTACTAACTGATAATTAAGTCTTTCACTTACTGATCATTTTCATGATGATGGGGGAGAAAACTTCAAATAAAATTGAATGACTCAACTTGATGAAGCTCCAAGTGTGTGTTGTTGGTGTGCGTGTGTGATACTTTCCCATGATCTGATCACAATGTCAAATATCCCATGACCTAACATTCTTTTTGGGTCTCACAACTGTTAGTTCTGGATGACTCAAAATCAATTGAAGTTTCACGCACAACTTGTCGAAAATTGTATATGTCATTCTTGGGAAGTTGACTCTCGAGATACTCAAATATATATTTATATATATATATATATATATATGTGTGTGTGTAAATATGTAATGGTATGTATTCTCCTGCTGGAGGATGGGGAGCTGCTGCTCTGCTCTGCTCTGCTCAGTTTCTACTCCACTTTTTTCACGTGTTGCTATTCTTCTCTAATGGCCTTGACAAGTTGTCGTAAGTTGTAATTTTTATGCTTCATATATAAGGAGCGTGTTGCTTGCATATTATATAGCTGATTCATGGCCACAATGACTCATGTTAAAATCAAGTTGCAAGCCGCACGTAGCAAGCAGCAAACAATAACAGCAATAACAACAAGCCGAAAATGCTGCCAACAATGGAAGAGGGAAAACAATAATTTCAATTTTTCACGCGCATTTTTCGACAATGTCGGAAATAACTTACAAGTTGACAAACATTTTTCATTGCAACCGCCCCCCTCCAGCCTCCGACCACCCCAGAAGGGACGCCGCCGTCAAACAACCGCCATCTCTGCCTCTCGGCCGTCTCCCCTCCCTTGGACTGACTGCGTCTTACAATCTATTTAAGTACCCAGAGATATGTTATTTTTTGTTGGAGAAGCGTTTGGGGTAGCGCTTTGAATGATGATGTGGGCCGTCAGTCGTCAGTTAGTCAGTCAGTGAGACAATTAGACGTCCCCTACCCATCCCCCATTCCCCATCCCACCTCCACCGTCCCCACCTAACCACTCCATGGGAATGCCATCAGAGGAGCACAGAAGTGAGCTGTCAAGCTGAAGCCCGAGTTGTTCTCTCCAGCTTATTTATGGATGCGACTGAATTCAGTATATTTAAGCTACATACAAATTTTTGAACGGATTCGAGAACATTAAGTGTAATCTGACTAACTTTAAGCTGACCTTATACACAATACTTGAATCGTTATTTGTATTTAGAGTATATATAAAAAAGATGTGAATATCGTGGAAAATTAAGGATCAAGCGCAAAGATGTGTTGTGAGCTGAGCTTCCGTAATAATCGAAGTGATATTCAAACATATTTCAACAAAAGAAATGTTTTTTTCTGCTTTTCTTAGCACATAAAAAACTATTTCATTTGCAGAGATTTAATTTTCAATTAGAAGTCAACTGAATTTTTTTTCCATTTTTAAAAACTCATCAAATAACTGATTGGTGTTGTAGCAAATGCTTTTTAGCTTTAAGATTTATTTCTTTTCTTTCCTATTATATTTTCTCACCTTAAATTTGATCCTTTTTCATTTTTCCCATAGTTAACTTAATTAATTTTATTTTTTTTCAAACTTCCTTTATTAATTTCAATTATATCAACTTGTTCAAACTTTTCTCATTATGTTGTCTTCCTCCCTCCACATACACACACACACACACACACACAGACTCACAC
Organism: Drosophila grimshawi; assembly: GCF_018153295.1. NCBI lineage: Eukaryota > Metazoa > Arthropoda > Insecta > Diptera > Drosophilidae > Drosophila > Drosophila grimshawi. The sequence goes on from NW_025063692.1 coordinate 2,294,678, forward strand.
ACACACATACATATATATACTCTTTCTCACGCTGGCCCTGAAGGCAAGTTCTAGTTCATAATTCGATGTGACAGCCAATTTATGATGCATCCAATGAAATTGGACATGTGCTCACTTTTTTAAACGGCACCCTAAACTCTCTGTGATTGTTTTCCATATACCTCCCTCCTCCCCCCCGCGGAACTACGCGTATATGTATGTGTGTGTGTGTGTACATACCCTGGGGAACCAGGCGTGGCACATCGTAATGAGTAGGGGCAGGCGCGACGAGGGCGAGCCTCAAATGCCAAATGTGTTTGTTGGGGTAAAAATAAAATGCATGTACCTGCAAATATAGAGGAGAAGCGATGGAGACGATATATGTATATACATATGTATTTGAAGATGTGCTGAGATAGGACTTTAAAATTCAATTATTTTTAAATATACATTTGTAAATATAAAGATAGATGTGGATGTGGATGTGTTGGTGTCGCTGTTGCTGTTGCTGTGTGTTGTGGCATGCGTGGGTGTATTTTTAACGCAAGTCTGACATTGGATAGCTCTCGACACTCGCAGAGTCCCCCTTTACCGTTACTGTTTTGCTACCCTGTACCCACGAGGGGTATATTCAAATACGCTAATGTGTTCGATGCACTAAATTATTGCAGTCATCTCGCTTCTTGATTGAATTGAGGATTCTGTCGTTGGGAACGGCAATTATTATTTAAAAGCTGGCTACAGGGCATCTCTGAGTCGTATACTTATTCAATTTAGATATAGGCACCTTTTCGTTGCCCTGCCCAACTCTCAGCTGTGTCTCATTATTTCTGATTTGCGGTGGCTTACGCCCTACAAAAATGAGCTGACAATTTGCCGTCTTTTTGCCTCACATTCTACCTTAAATGTATACACACACCTAATGGGTAGATGGGGAGCATATATTACACGCATGCCACGCCTCAAGTAAGGCGTGCAGTGTTTTGTTTAAAATGAATTTCGCTCGCATGCATAAGACTCAACAGATAATTCCAAAAAAGGGGAAGCAAATGGGGAATTGAGCGGCAAAAGCGAGTTGTAATTTATTTTTACGTTGCGAAAATGAGCAGAGAAACAGCAGCAGCAACAGCAGCAGCAGCAACAGAAACAGCTGCCACAAAAGATGGGATAGAAAAATTCTTGTAAATAATAAAAATATTTCACTTTATTTGCTTTGTCTACTTAAAGGACACGACTATCCGCCAGACAAGCGGTGAGAGAAGAGCGAGAAGTAGATACATATAGAGTGGAATGAAATAAAATAGAATAGGTTGGTTGGTAGCATATTTCACTTGTCTACACACACACACACACACACACACACACACACACACACACACACACACACACACACACACACACAGACACACACAGAAGCGCTAAAAAATATCAAATTACCACAAGAATTATTAGGTTTTGGTTGGGTTTACCCGATGGCATCAGTCGCCGCGTTGGGTTAGTCTAAGGGATAAGTGGCTGGGGCTGGTTGGTTACTGAAGTCGTAGAAAACCGTATACCAGGAATTCATAAGTAATTCAGACATACAACGACGAAGCTTTAGAAGTGGCCCAAAGCAACAGGCAGCAAATTTAAGTTCAAGTAAAGCAAAATATGATAAAACGATCTAAGCTGTAAGCTGTAAGACCCAGAAGCGAGAAGAGCAAAGAAGTTGCAAACAGTATAAAGAATACTATTCCATATCCACATCTATATCATATCTCTTGTGACAAAAGCACGGAGCGATCACCTTGAAATCAGTTATTAACCGCAGATTTGAAGACATGGCTGATGAATAAATTAATTTGACGAATCCAGCGAAACATCTCGCAGCAGCAGGAATGGTTGCCAAGGTTGCCAATGTTGCCACATAAGCTGGTTCACGAAACACACACAGACGTTTGACAAAACGATTGTTATGGAAATAAAGTTGCTTGACGGCGAATCCTTTAATAACCTCAATCACCGCAGAATCAATCTGTCTCTCAATTGGAATGACATGCCCCAAGTAGATACAAGCAGACATATTTGTATAGCTGTCATAATCAAAATAGAATTGGCTGACAATTAATTTATTAACAGCTCAATGTCCAATTTGGAATGAGTCTGATTCCAGTTGAGAGTTGAGTTGGGCGCATCGCAGGCAAAGTGCGTAAAAAAATGCACGTATTTCCTTGTTGCATATTTAATTATGCAAGAATGCAATTGCAGTTCGCATTTTGCATTTTGCATTTTGCACTTTGTATTTTGGAGTTGGCATTTTTGTATTTTGCATATTGCATATCCATTAACATTTGTTTTTCATGCTGCGATTTTTAACATGCTTTCTGGGCCAGGCCGAGGGAATGATGCAGTCATTTTGTGAAAACCGCTTGTTATGCGGGCAACAACAATTGAGAGTGTCGCAGTCAGCGGGTGGCAATGCCTCGACCTTTGAAATGAATTTATTTTATTGGGGAGCTGGTTGTTGTCAACCATTTCAGAGTATAAACGGCATAAAACAAAAAGGGATTGGGGTATGAGCCAAACTTTCAAAGGCCGTAACTTTGTCGAAAGTTAACAAAATGTTTAATTATGATTTTGCCTCTAGATTATACATTATGTTCAAAGTTGAGAGCGCCCTCGAAAAGTGCTTGTAATTTTGGGTCAAACTAAAGCCAAAGTGATCAAATATTCAGAAAACACTAAGTCTTAAGTCATGGTTTGACCAGCAGATTAATACCAGATTCAAATTTGGAAACGTCACTTAACTGCACTCGGAGAATAAAGTAAGGAAACAACAGCAAGTAACGAGAACGAGCAACGAGAACGAGTAACGAGAACAAGTAACGAGAACGAGTAACGAGGGACATCTAGTTCAATGTACAATGGAATGCAGTAAGACCCACAAACGTTAGCGTGCCAGAGACCAACTGACAATAACTTGGCCACTGGCACTACGCCACGCCCCTCGCACCAACAAAATAAAGGAAAGAATAATAGGCTGTGGCAAAAGAATGAGAGAGATAAAGAAGGAACAAAGTTGGAGAGATGGACCTGAAAGCACTTTGCAAAGCATAAATTGATAAAATTGATAATATAAATTAACCAATTCGATGTGTGCCTGTGTGTGTGTGTGTGTATGTTGTGCGTGTGTGTGTTGTGCGTGTGTGTAACAACAAAAGGCAGCAAAGCAAATGAAAAAAGTGGGCGGCAAGCGTAAATGTGGCGAGCTGGCCAAAACCATTAACGAATTCGATGACGATGAGAGTGAGAGGATGGCAGGTGATTCTCTTCTCATGTCCCCTGTCCCCTGTCCCCTGCCCCCTGCCTCCTCCCTCCTGTGTATGTGTGTGTGTTTGTATGTGTGGCTTTAGTCCTTGGCTTCCTTTTTAGTATGCCATGCAACACACTTTGATGTTATATGATGTTATTATGCTCGTAAAAATGCTTGTACACACACACACACACACACACACACACACACACACACACACACACACACACAGACACACACACACACACAGACAGATGTATGCTTGTTGCCACAGTTGCTTTCTAAGGGCGGGGAAAGGGGGACCGAATATATACGTAAGCTACATGCCATGAGCTATTATCGCTGCGACCACACAGTCAGTTTAAACAAGCAAACTACAAAAGTGCTAGAAACATGTAATGGGTAGGCACGACTAAAGTATACTCTCTATGTGATATAAACTTCTTACAAAAAAGATAGCTTGACAAAATGTTTTTATAATCAAGTTTAAAGTAGGTCAATCGTGTCTAAAGTAATTAATATTCGCTCATATCGAAAATCATCGTTAGAAAAGAACCCCATCTAAATCGGACTAAAGTCACTTGAGGAAAGATTTAAAAATGACCAGTAGATACTCTGTATTTAAAGTAACAAGGTATGTCAAGCATACTAAAACTAAACTTATTTCAAAGAATATCAAAAATAATTTTGAGATTATGTTTAATGGAAACAGTCCGAATAATTAAGTGTATTTTTGAGATGAAAAGATGCTTAAAAATAGAAGAAAAAATATAAGAAAAAAAAGAGTAAATGTCTCTATTTTTTTTGGTGTGCATATGGCATAATATACCCGTATCACTAGCTATGGAGAGAGGATATACAAATGCAGCTCGCATCCCAGCCACAAATTACTTAGTCTACGCATGCAGGAAATGTCAGTAGACAGGAGCATGCAAATATGAATATGTATATATATGTAAAGATATATATATATATATATATTTATGAACATGGCCTGTCATGTAGCTTAATAAGCTGGCGCTGATTTTGCAACCACAAGAGACACATTGTCCACGCCACCGTGTGCGACAATGAACACTGCGACAAATGACCACAAGCCACAAGCGAATAACCCAATTTTGCAACCACTTTGCCACCCATACGTTGCACCACCAACGCTGCAAATGCAACACGCATTCACATATGCAGCAGCACTTTTAATGCTCAAGATGAAACTTTTGCCAAGCATTTCGATTAATTGCAATCAAAATAAAAAAAAAGAAATCATTTTCAATCGCAATGCAAATGCAGAACTCGAACTCGATTAATACTCAATCAGCGAATCATTTAACAAAATACCAAAACAAATAAAAGAAACATTTTAATTTCTATTGAGCTTTAATAGAAGTAAATTGCATGCACCCAAGACGTTTACTGCTTAAGACAATTGATCAGGGGATTTGAAGCAACTCACTCGACTCGAATTGAGTAATTGAATATGTAATCATTGCAATATGCCCCATGCTATCTATCTACTTATTTGAAGATACGAGTTATTAATTACAATTGAATTAGCATTAAGCCAGCCAATTATAATAATTAAGTTGATTATATAAATCCGACAAATGTTAATTTTGCCCAACCACTTGAAATCAAATGTAAACCGAAACTGACCCAAAAAAAAAAAAGAAGGGTTACTGCCAGAGAGAGAGAGTAAGTGAGAGAGGGAGCGAGTGAGAGAGGGAGAGAGCATAAATGCGCATTCAAAATTGATAAAATGCCATTGAAAAATTGAAAACTTTATTCGAGCATAAAACATAACTAAATGACATTATTGCTGTGTTAGGAAAGGGGAGTTTAGGGACTGCCAGATATACCCGTGGATGTTTAGCTAATTGTGGGTGGCAGCCGTTGTTGTTCTGTGCACAATCAACCATTGTTCAAATACTCAATTTCCATATGGCTTTTTTGCGTTTTCTTTTATTTTTTTTTGTGTGTGTGTTTATTGGGGCAGGGTAGGTAGTTGTGTCGCATAAAATATGTAAATGAACATATTTTATTTGAAGTAGGCTATTATATTTAATTGGATTTTAATGCGCGAACGACGCAGACACGTGACAATTACAAATTACAAATTTGAATGCGCGAAAATTCGTGAAAAACACGAAAATTGGCATTTTATGAGCCTAAGCTCATTATTAGCTGGCATAAATTTGACTCGATTTTGTGGTGCCTTCTCCGTGTGCTAATTACTAAATCAAGTCAAGCAGCAAACTGAACATAGTCACAAGCCGTGTGGGGGACGAAACGACAATTAAATTATGTGCTCGGCACGTGGCACAAATCCCCCGTCAACCCTAACCAAACTGAGAGCCACACTCGACTAGGTTGACTGACTTTATGTGCCCCTCCATTCACCCGCTACCCTTAGCCATATCCTTTTTATTTCATTTTTTTTTATATTTTACCGGTCCCTTTTGCTTGACATGTGCTCTGGCTTGTTGTTACAACTCATTAGTTTCATGTAGCGACCAGAGCAGCGCTAAGGGTTAGGTCTATGGTTAGGGGTAGGGTTAGCTAGTCGGGGCATGGGCTGCTCTTACTGTTACGGCTGCTGTTACTGCTACTGCTACTGCTACTGCTACTGTTACTGTTGTTGTTGTAGTTTCGCACAAATGTCAGCTTTTGCTGTCGAAATCCTTTGATGCAGTCGTAAACTTTACTGCTCTCTCAAGAGTCTGCCATGCACTAACTGTGTGTGTGTGTGTGTGTTTTTGTGTGTGTAGATGAGGGTGAATGTGGGGGGGTAAGATATATCGTGTGTTGTTGTGGCAGTTGTCGCTGGCTGTGGCTGCAACGTGCTCTTGACGAGCATCGTCTGACTGGCCCAACAGTTCCAAAAGGAAAACAAGTCAAGGGTTGCCGCTAGACGTGCAAAAGTCACGCCCCGACGAAGCGCTGGGGATGGGGCTCTTGAGGTCCATCCACCCACACACAGCAGCAAAGGACACCCACACACACAAGCACAGCTGTTGTTGTCTGTACATTACCTTTACCCGAAATTCTCGCTCTCTCGCTCGGTTTGTCATCGCCATTGGGCTCTGTGACCCCTCCCAGACCATATACTATACCTATACTTACTACCATTTACCATCTACCACCTGCCACTGTCCCTTCCTTGAATTTGTAGTTGGTAGAACGCTTAGACAACCCATTTAGCATCGCCCCCCTTTGCCAGCTAGTGAAGTTATTTGTACATATTTAATGATCTCTCGCCCCAGTCAGTGCCTCTCCATCCAAAACCGAATAATATCTCAAGCCCCAGCCACCTCCCCTCCCAAACACACACACACTCACCATCTCTCCAGGTATTTGCCTTAAGGCAACCAGTGTTGTGGGCGCCGTTTGTCAAGGGCTTTCCTCGTCATTTCCTGGTGGGTTTGCTCTTCTTCCTGTCGGAATCACAATTACCTGATTTAGCTTGAGAGCTTTTAATGAACTTTAAAGCTCTACGCATTGAGTTGAAGTTGAGAGAGTAATGCTGTTGTAGCTTCTTTAATTAGCTATCAAAATGAGGTGGTTGCATTTACAAATTGGAATCGAAGATAAAGCTTCACCGTACATCTTTCTTTCAGACTCGACTTAAAGTTCAACGTAAGTGCGCTTAAAGCTTAGATGGGCATATAAATCATTAAATTCAGATAAACACCAAGCTTTGAGCTTAAGGGTTTTTTTTTTAAATCATAGCTTAGATCAGATCTAAACTACTACAGATTTAAGCCACTTCTTTCTTATTTATTCTATTTTTATTTTTGGTGAACTCAAGCGTATAATTCCCAAAACGCTAAGGATCAAAGTTGATGGGCATGCAATGAAGGATGTGCGGCCAAAACGAAGATATAATATCGCTATAAGCTATAAGCGTAACTGGATATAATTTATGGCATGTCACACGCCATTCGATACACTTTCGGAGGTATGCGTGGCATTTTGGATTCCATTAGGCCATCTGCCAGCTAACTGTGATCTATGTGTTTTTTTTTGCGGTTTTTTTTTTAGACCAGTGTTTCCATATGCCACCCTTCCACCCGCTCCCCCCACAAGCTAATCCTGGGGCCACAAATTGTTTCGCTCAGGTATTGTGCGAAACTTTGTGGCCGAAAAACAACAACAAGCAAGAAAGGGGAAAAAGCGAACTGGTTTGTGGAGGGGGGGGGGAAGGGGGGAGGGTCTTGGGGGATGTAGCAGAGTTTCGGGATTCAGATAAAGGTAGGTAGAGGAAGCGGTAACAATTTTGTTAGACACTTTACGAGGCAATCGACACATGTGGCAGCTCTACCTGCTGCCAAAATCAAATAACTTCACTAAAAATGTAAGCTGCTCCTTGGGGAGCAGCAAGTGGAGCCAGTGAAGGAGGAAAGGGGCTATGGGAGGGTATGGTTAAGGATTGAGCGATAAGACGGCGAACGGCGTTAATGGCAATGGTTCACCTGTAGCAAGCCAATAAAAATGCCGGACAACAATAACATATTACAGCATGCGGCCAATAACAATGTAATACACCCTGACCCTCTAACCACCCACCCACCCACACACACACACACACACACACACACACACTGTAAGGAAATGCCGGACAATACGTGAAAATGTCAATAAAAATAGGCGAAAATGCGTAATAAAAACTCACATGCTAATAGCTAGTCGAAGCCCAAAGCAAATAACAATGTAATAAGCGAGAGTGCTCGACGCAAAGTTGTCCTGTAGACAGTTTAATTCTAGCTACATATATATAGAAGCAGCAATCTGGTCTTAGTAAGATTCACACATCGATGGGGATATATGCAATGATTGTGGCTAACTTTTTGATAACTTTCCTATGCGATCGTTTTCGAAGTGGTTGACTAACAAGTTCAGATAGATTTGTAGATATATATTTATATTTATTTATTGTAATTTATCTCGAACTCTACTGAATGTCGATCAGATATCGACACTTTACTGACATCGTTGCTGACTCGATGACTTGCCCTCAATAGTATAGGGATAATGGCAACAAACAACAAAATGTTATAAAAAATTGGTTATATTGTTCAACCCAAGTAAAATTGGTTATATTGTTCAACCCAAGTAGAGGCTATAGAACATTGATTTGATGCAAGTACAAATATATGTGGATATATATATATATTAAGTATGTGTAGATATGTGAACGGGTTTAAATATGGATTCACACTCAGAAAAAAATAGAAACTTGTGGATAATATTAATGTAGACTAGGGTATTACAATTGAGAATATGGCAAATAAAAAGGAAGCAAAGCGGCTACCTACTAAATTGTGGACACCTGTGCATAGAGCCTGAGACAGGACTAAGTTTGAGTGTGTGTGTGTTGTGTGTGGTTTGTGTGTGCTTTGTGACTGGGCTCAGCGTTGGCGTTTGTTTTATTTATTGCTTTTTTCACTAATTGACAGCAATTTACCAGCTGAAGAAGTGTTGGGCCAAACACCAGCTACCAGCCACCAGCCACTGCCCCACTCTTTGCTAGATGGAACGTGTAATAGGCCCAACAACAATAATAATAATAAGAAGAAGAGGCAGGCAGTGGCAAGAATATGGCATAATATTATATGTGTAAGACATCGCGTGCTGTGTGGCAACATCTTCCTTTAACTCCCTCACACCTCCCCACATCCCCACCAACCCCAGGACTACCCAACCCCTCAATCTACACTCTCTGACCTGTCACGCCCCGTGGCGCTTGACCACCCTCTCTGCTAAATCGGTTGCCTTGGTCATGCTTTGTGTACTATTTTATTATTATTTTTTTTTTGCTGTGCTTCTGGTTTTAGTCATTTTCTGGGGACTTACTTCATAATTGACAGCTAATTTTGCGTCCTTTATTGCCTTTTGGCACCTACACCCATCCATACCCCCCAGTAACACCTCCATCAGCGAATTGGCTGTGCTGTAATTCACATAATTTATTAATATTTATTTGAGCCATTGTTTACTTTAAATGTCAAAACTAATAAGCCAATCGACAGCCACGCGAGCTTCCTTTAATTATAGCACAGCTGAAGGAATTCCCTCTCTTTCCCTCACTTTTTCCTATTCCATTTTTTTTTTTTGCTTTCTTTTGTTTCGTAGACAGGTCGTCCTTGATATTCGTGTCCTGTTTTCCTGTCTAGTGTAAACAACAAACTGACATTGACTTTCAGAGACGGCCGTTTCCGCCTGTGAGCTAATTTTACTTGGTGTGTGGGGAGGAGATCTGACTGACTATGGGGGGACGGGGTAGAGGGGAGGAGGAGGGGAAAAGAGGGAGAAACTTACGTTTTGGATACTAAATAGTCGTATTTACAAATAAATAGGCTGTTTTTTCCATTTTTATTTTAATTATAGTCATTCACAGCATGTAAAACAAGCAAAAAGACTCTAGTCAAGAGAGAGCTCGACTAGAAAATACCCTATACCAATATACCCAGACCAACCTGGATGAAATTGTTACATTTACTCAAAATTATGCCAAGGTATAAGATGTAGATGGATATTGCAGCTGTTCTTCTGCGTTCTTCTGCCTGTTACATACCCTCATCTACCTTCATAATACCCTTTTCATCCATTTTGAATGGGTTCAGCGTATTATAAATATTGACCCAAAAAATTAATGTAAATGGGTGCAGCCCTGACCAACTTATGGGTTCTGAATGGCTTGTAAAGAAATTTGTCGGCAAACTTTGTCATTTGCTCTTGATTAAAATTCAACAAACAAAAAAAAATGTAATTATATTTGTGGGTAAAATGAATAAATGATATAAATAAGAAAAATATGTAATTTACCAAATGTAATTAATTTCAATGGCAAGCAATTGTTTCCGAACTGTTCCCTAAACTCGATTAGGTTATGTGGAGGAGTCTAGGGAAATAACCATTAAGTGTAATATTATTGCAGTTGGCTTAACTTTTGGCCCTGTGATGGATGTGTTGAGGATCCGGAAATTTTGACGAGATTAAAAGTGAAGGCAGAACACAAGTCAAATCAATGACAAATGAAAGTTATGAGCACAGCTCGTTAAATACATTCGCTATTTCCGGAAATGCCTTCAAATGCTAATTGATAAGACCAACCGCATGGGGGTTGATCCTTCCTTGGACGGGGATGAGGGTCGAAGAAGGGGGTCTCCCAACTGTCATCAATTGGCTGATTGAAGTGGGCTTATTGGGCTTTTGTGTGTAATAAATGATTGACATATAATAAAATCAACTCGAGTTGCCCAAAGTAAAATAATAATATCGCAGAAAGCAGAGGGGACCGCAGAGGAGTATTTACGATATTGGTGGCTGTAGGGATAATAGGGGAATAGCTGAGGTACAAGTAGAAGGAGCAGTAGCAGGCAGCAGTCAAGTCAGCCACGACAGCAACGAAATTTTATGTAATGATTTTATTATGGCTTTACTCAAAGCTAGCTGCTCAATAAATTTGTATAAATATATTATATATATATTATATATATACATATATATATATATATATATATATATATATGTATTTTGTATGTAGGTTTGTATGTTTTTGTATTGGCTTCCTGTGGCCGTTCAGCCCAGCATAAATGACAAATGTAAATTGCTTTCAAAGCCTATAAATTATAGAAATTCCTGGGGCCATTTCTACGGCTGCGATTGCTGGCGACAGACATAACTCAAGGAGCAAATAGAATAAGGGGGGTGCCCAAAATGAGCGAGGGGTGGCGGGTTGGCCAGTCAGCTAGTTGCCTGTCAAAGTCGAAAGTCGATGTCAATGTGGAATGGTCGATGTCGATGTCGTTGCTGTTGATGATGATGATGATGATGATGATGACGAGAAAACATTGAGAAACATTCAGGAATTTCCTTTTCACCAAGTGCTACCCTATAACAATGGCGACTGTGCAACAAAAAATATGCGCGACTACTGCCCAAGCATGTAACACTAAATATTCGATAATGGATATCTGGTTTATTGATTGATTCCAATATGTATATGCATATTGTGTATTATATATATAATTTATAAACTTAGTCGGAAGCGTTATACTTCATCGGAACCGTAACCGGAAAAACTACTAAATTTGAATATAATCAATGATCAAAATTTTTGGAGCCAATTGATTAATTTTCTCTGAACCGAATTGCTCTTCAGTGTGGAGCCTATTTACAGGGTAAGAAGAGGTCGTGCATACCGCTGGCTAAGCAGCCAGCCCAATCGACAATCAACTCGAAGCGTGGAGTTCAATGGAGTACGGGGGGCGAAAGGGTGTGTGTGGGGGAGGGGGAGGGGGGAGGTTGGGTGCGTGGTAAGAGGCCAACTTGAAATGACATTTGCAAAAATTTTAACGACATGACAAGATTAATCAAAACGAAGGCCAACCCGGAACTGTCTGCGCACACACCCCTTAACCCCAGCAACAGCACCCCGCCCCTCTCCAATAGCAATGGGGGGCGAGGGGCTACACTTTGTTTTTTCTGCTGACAGAACATAAAAAATTTGCTTGTAGGCAGCTCCAGCGTAAAATGTGAAACACGCACGCATACCAAATTTTTCGGCTAGTGTCCAGTTTGCTGCTGCTGCTGCTGCGTGTGGAGTGGTTGAAGGTGGGGTAAGGTGGGGATTTGGTGGACAAAGCTCCCCTTGGCAGTTGCCACCCTGGCTCAGGATACGTGGGCGACACGTTGCAGCCCAAGTGGCGAGCGACAAGCGACAAGTGAGAAACAACAAATGGCGAGCAAGCTATCAAATTTATTCCATCTATTCACTCGCTCTCGCTCTCTGCTTGTGCTCTCTCTCTCTCTCTTTCTCTCTCTCTCTCTCTCTCTCTCTCACGCTCTTTGTGTATTACAGCCTTTGTTTAAAGCCATGACTGAGCACAATTTTAGGCAAATAATAGTTTGAAATATATCTCATATATATACATATAGAAGAGAGAGAGAGAGAGTTAAAAAGTAGTTCCACTTGCATAGTAAGTGCCTTTTTAAGGAGGTTTTTCATCAACCAACCAGCCACGCACCCCAAATGCTATTAATGTCATTGTTTACGGCAACTTGCGGAATGCTGGTCATATTCATTCAATTGGCAATTTACTGACCTGCAAAGATAAATGGAAAATAATCGAGAATTAGTTGAATGTGGCATTTTCATTATTTCATTTTTTATATCGTTCATTTCTATTGTTCAATTTATTTTTTGAAAAGCGGATATCTGCTTGAAATCACTTTAGGCAAATAACAAAATAAGTGACCATAAAGTCATTTATTATCTGTCTATCTTGTAAGCTAACTTAAAAAGAGCTAAGAAATGTGAGGACAATTTTAAAGGATTATACTGAAGTTTTCGCTTCAGCTAATTACAAGTCACGGAGAGCAATACATCATATTTTCTTAGCCCTTATCAAATCCTGCACGAGAGTAAAACAAATATGAAAAAAAAAATTTAAAAAAAAAGTACGACAAAAAATGGTTACATTTTTCTCCAATTTCTGCGTCTTTTGTTCTGTTTCTCATTCATCGCACTGGTTTTACTTTTTCTTTCTTTTTATGCCCTGAAGCCATTCAAAATGGGTCAAAAAGGGATAATGGTTTTGATCAAATGTGTGTAACAGGCAGAAGGAAGCATCTCCGACCCCATAAAGTGTATATAATATCAGATCAGGATCAGCATCCGAGTCGATATAGCCATTTCTGTCTCTCGTTCTGTCCGTCCGTCTAAATGAACACGCGGATCTCAGAGACTGTAAGAGCTAGAGACTTCAAACTTGGACTATGTGTTCTCGTTTGCTTTATTTGATCGATAACTGCCTCCGTTTATCGATACATTTCGAGATCCAATAGCAATAAATGCCACAATTTTAAAGGCAGAGGTTTCTAATTCATACATAATATGCATATAATTGATGAATTGCAGAAGTTGCATCAGGATCGGATAATAAACACCCAAGATATGTTCGAAAATGCATTCCCATATTGATCTCACGTGAATGATTCTTGCCAGCCAGTTCGGATCAGTTCAGAATTGTGAAGAAAAATATGTGCTGCCTTCGTTTTTTTTACTCTGCGGTCCCTGTGCCTGCCCCTTAGGAAAAAAGAGCGCATTTGCAGACTTGCTTACTTTTGGGTGCAAAACTTTAACAGCTGGTCTCAGGGTATTTCGTAGTCGAGCTCACTCGACTAGAGCACTCTTGCTTGTTGTTGTTATGGATTGCATGCAAATATTTTGTGTTCATTTTTGAGGCTAACCCAAAACACAGTTTCCTTCATTTTCCTTCATTTTCCTTCATTTTGTTTGCTGCTGTTCTTGTTCTGCTTCTTGTTGTTAATCTTTCTGCTGCTTCTGTTCTTTGTTCTCGCAACACTTTTCATTGTGGCCCATTGTGCGTCTCGCTGCTCTCCACTTTTGACTGGGTGACACCAACTGAACTTTGATTAGGCGACTTTTCCCATTTCCTTTTTGTCTCTTCAACGTTTTCTCATAGTTTTTGCACTTTAAGCTGTTGATAATGTTTGCAGCAGCAACAATGGCAAAACTCATTCGTCAAAGTGCTGCCAACGCCGTGAAATATTAACTAGTCAGTGGAGAGGGGCGGGGCAGATGGAGATGGGGATGGGGATGGGGAAGTACCTCTTAAACAAGTGCAAAATGTTTCGTGAATTATGCACTTCAGCATGCGTTTTGTAATGAACACTTCGCTCTAACTAACTATTCGCCCTCTCGCTGTCTCGCTCTCTTGCTCTAACTATTCGCACTCTCGCTGTCTCGCTCTCTTGCTGTCTCGCTCTCTGCTGAACTCACCAGTCTGGCGCATTCCACAACAAATAGCTGCTTGGACCGCTCTGTGGTCAATTTGCAAAGCGTTATGTTGAAGCGAAACACGAAACAAAGCACTTCAACAACAACCAACAACACACAAACAACAGCAACAACAACAGCAACAACAAATGCCACATTTTCCGGGTGGCATTTTGGGTGGGGCAACACTGAATTTAGTAGAAATGAGAGCGCGCTCTTGAACTTAATTTGTATACTTAATTTAAAAGTCGCTTAAGAGCGTATAATAATTAGTGCAATTTAATAAAAGTAAAAGTAAAAGTAAAAGTAAAAGTAAATGGTGCAAAGAGATAAAACGTCATGTTGAAAATCGATTCGATTATGTGACTCGTTGTGTGTTGAGTACGCCCTTCTTCTCGCCCTGCGTTAAGCTCTTTAGGCCCGAACAATGAAGTGTGAAGAACACAAAAAGAGCAGAACCCGTTGACAGCGCTCTTGACTGATAATCAACATCATTGGCTGCCTCGCCTCTTAATGATTATGATGATGACGACGATGATGATGATGATGATGACGCTGATGACGCATCTACCGAGAAATGAGCGCAACAAATAAAAAGCGAACAACAACAAAAAAAACAATGATAAAAAGATAAAAAGAAAAGGAAACGAGTCATTTGATGCCAGATTTCGTTGCTGGCCTGCTTCCCATTTGCGCTCCGTTTGTCTTATGAGGGAGAAAAATGCGACACTCGCATGACCTGCACTTTGTCATCTTGATCTTTGTCACGGCACTGGACAACCTCAACCTCAACCCCCCTCCCCACCCCCTCGTTCCAAATCCCCGCCCGTTCCGCCCATCACATCAGTGACCGCCTTTTGGGAGCATTTTTCATCTGCGAGCCAAGGGACAACAATGAAAACAAATGCATTTCGAACCGAGCGCAGAGAGCCACAGAGAGATATGAAATAACTTTTTATTAGTTCGCCAGAGCCAACAGAGCATACCAAACAAATCCAAAAAAAAAAACAAAAAAAAAACAGGGCGGTGAATATGAATCGCCTGCCTGGCTGCACACCTTACCCCCAACACACACACACACACACACACAGACACACTGTGGCAGGCAGTCGAGCAAAAGAAATGAAATGAAATGGAAGCGAGCTGCTTGTTAGTGCAACAAATTACTCAGAAGAAGCGCAAAAAAAAAAAAACTAAAAATACAACAAAAAAAATTGAGGGAACAAAACAACAACAACCAGAAGAACAAGA
>NW_025063692.1:2315000-2405000 GCF_018153295.1 Drosophila grimshawi
AGTTGCGGCATTTGATTTGTGAAACACACTCGCACACATAATGCACAAATCAAAATTGCATTTTTATTCATTTTATTTAAATTTTATTAGTTTCGCACAGTTATTTTACTGCACTGACTTCAATATTAATAATTGTTCTAATTAACTGTATTATTGGTATTTGTTTTATGCTCAAATGCACGCAATTTGCACTTTATTAAAACATAACTAAACCTAATTAACGCGCGTGATTTCAAATCTGTCAATTCCAGAAGCAATCCAAAGCATCAGTAATAAAACAGGCCAAATATTTTTAAGGCAACTCCAATTAAAACCGATTTAAGCAGGAATCAGAGTTGCTGCAGGAGCTGCCCGCTCGAAGGGGGCACAATAGTTACAAGTGGTAAAGTTGCTGTTCAGGTTCCACTGCCTGTTTGACATCCCGAAATTTCTTTAAGCTTTTAGCCATCTTTCTCTATATTTATTTATTCATTCAACGTCAGCATATGTTGCAGTCTTAAAGCATTTTTATTCATGTGATTCACACTTTTTAAGGGTGTTGAAAATAATTTGCAAGCGATATTAAACATACCAAATAGAATACAAGATATATCTATATGCATCATCGATATCTGTGTGAATCTTTGCAGAAGATATCTTTGGTATTGTTCTAACGCTTTCAAGTGTTTTCTCAAGTAGGCCTAATATCGAATATTGAAAACGAACACATTTCTTTAAGAGCAACTTTGTCGTCGCTATTTATTATTTTCTTCTTTTTTTTTTGGCCAAAATTTTTGGTATTTGTAGCAATTCGCTTGGTTGCGCAAAATGTCGTTGTTGTTATCAATGTTGTTGTGGTTGTTGTTGGAGGGTCGAAAGAATGTTTGATACTTGCTGGTTTGTGTCCATTGGCGCCATAAAAACATAACGACGACATTTTCATGGCTTTGTTTACATTCGTTTTGATTTTCCTGTTGGGTTTTCCTGCCTGCCTGCTTGTCTGCCTTCCGCACCATCTGTGCGTGTGTGTGTGTGTGTGTGTGCGTGTGTGTGTGCGTGTGTGTGTGTCTTTCTTTGTATGTGTTGTTTACACGAACGCACAAGAAAAGTTCAATATCCGCTACAACTTCCCCTGCTCCTGTTTCCCGTTAC
The DNA here is from genome assembly GCF_018153295.1 of Drosophila grimshawi. Taxonomy (NCBI): domain Eukaryota; kingdom Metazoa; phylum Arthropoda; class Insecta; order Diptera; family Drosophilidae; genus Drosophila; species Drosophila grimshawi. Next base: position 2,316,132 of record NW_025063692.1, read on the forward strand.
CAGTTCTCAGTTCCCAGTTCACAGCTTTCCAGCTTCAGCTGTTTGCTCCTCGGCCACCAATCAACTACACATATTTTCCATCTCCCATCTTCCATCGCCCAACGCCCAACTGCCATCTCACGTCCTCCATCTACCCAATTGCCCATCTGCATCATCATCAGGCCACATCGTTTAATTATCCACTTGGCTCATAAACTCTTTGTTCAAGAAGAAAAAAGAGCAGCATTTGATCTCTTCCTGCTCTTTATATATATATGTATATGTATATGTATATATATATGTATGTATATATGTATGTATATATGTATGTATATATATTCTGTTTTCTTCTTTTCGTTTTTGTTTTTGTTTATCAAAACGCAACGGTCCAGCTATCGACCTGCCTTTGAGGCAGCCAGTCTTTCAATTAGAGCTCATTAATGTCTGCCCAAGCGCAGGGGGAGTATGAAGTTAAACAGTGGCGTGGGGGAGGTGGGGGAGGGAAAGCTAGCTGCGCATTGTTTATAATTGGCATATACGACAAAGAGTAAGCAGGGTAGGTGCGAGAGGTAAGGGACGCCTGTGCAGTCGTGTGCATTGGTCATTGAAATTGCTTTTTAATGTTGGCCCGTGCAAAGAACAACAAATAAACAACACCACGCGACGAGGCCACAAAATATCGTATGGCAGATAAATAGACTGACACACATAGAGAGAGAGAGAGAGAGAGAGAGTGGGGACTGTGTGTGTCTCACTCTATTGATACGCTTACAGTGGTCATTGGTATCAGTATCAAGTATCAGTTTCCAAACGAAAATAATTCTAATTTCCGAATACACAAAATGAATTATGTTGTGAATGAAAATATTAGCAAAATAATGACAACAATATAAATATATAAATGAATAAAAAGAAATATAAAAAATACAAATAAAAATCAGACAGAATTCAAGTCTAAAGTGTTCATTTAAGAATTGTTGCCATAAACAGAAAAAAATTTATTTTTGTTATTTTCATTTAATAGTGAAAAGTTTATATTGCAATTCATGTTTTAAAATAAAAATCATGTTCCATATTTTTATACAGATTTGTACAGATATTAAAACTAGCTTTAAATTTCGATCAATTTAATATAAACATAGTCCAAGAGCTGCAAATGTTGTATTTTGTGGCAACTGTTTAGTCAACTAAGGACCACAGTACATTCAGGTATATATATATATATATATATATATATATATAAATGTAAAGATATACATTCATCTATATCTATATCTATATCTGCTGGACGTTTAATTTACGCCTCGAGTCAAACAGTAAATACATTACTTATGTATATGCGCTGTGGTGCAGCTGTTGGGTCCCTGCAGCAGAGTTGGCCAGAGTCGAGATCCCTTCGCCAGGTTGGCCATTTAAATTGGCTTCGACGGGTGGAGCATTTAACATATTACGCATACGCCATGTTGTATATTTAATGCGTATTTGCAAATGAAGTGACACAAACGACTGCAACGGCGCCAATGGTGCCAATGGCGATGCAACTGTAACTGTAAATCTAACTGTAACTATGGCAAGCGAGAGAGAGTGATAAAGCTCGACTTGCAGATACTCTGCACCCTGCAAGTCAAGATATAGATGTATATGTTTGCGCTCTGTTTCTCAATTAATCGTGATGCAATTGTTACAGATGATCAAAATATGTTGTCAAATCGAAAGCCATCGGTTTAATCTTATCGGTTTATCGGTTATCGATAGTCGATCCATATCAGTTTTCACGAAATGCGGTAAGTTATCGGTAGAATGAAATAAACTTTATATTCGTATGAGCTGGAGATATTTCACATGAACAGGGCTGCATTCAATCGGTTATCGATAAAAATACTTTATCGGTTTACTCTTATTCTATTCGCTAGTTGGCACAACTTTATTATACCCTTTCTAAAAATGTTCAACAACAACAGTTACAGTAAGAAATACGCTCGAATGCAATCAATGAAGTACCCGCGCCAGAGTCCCTAAACTGGGCGTGGCACTTCAATGCAAATGCATAGCTCATACACACACACATATATAAACATATATATATATATATATATACAGTATGTGTCACTGGAGATATCGAGTTAGCAGCAAGAACATTAAATTCCATAGAAATGTGACAGCCGCAGGGCGTTGGCTCTCAGACATTCAGTCTTTCTAGTTAGTCGCTCCGTTAGTCATTTAGTTTAGTCGCAACAAATGCATAAAGCTCTTTTAACTTTTAATTAAGTTACGAGCTCTGTGTGTGCCTGTGTGTGTGTGTGTGTGTGTGTGCTTAAGCTAAGTTAATAACACATGCTCTTAGCCTTTATCAAAGGAGACAACTGTATGTTGTATTTCCATTTCGACTTTGTCCTCGGGCATTATTAATTGCAAGGCGATGCTTAAATAAATTCGCTTAATCAAATTGTGAAACATTTTCAAACAAACGCACGAAATTCGCTTAGTTTTACAGTATAACAAATAAGAAACTTCTATGTAGAATGACTTTCAGCTGTTCGATATTGAAAATTCGGCAATTCATTTGATGAACATCTTTTTATAAGCGTAGAGTTGAACTCATTTCTGTGGATATTAATTCGATTGGCTTGTAAGACATACGTATAGAGAGAGATATAAGACATTTGAAAGAGAATTCGGGTTTGAAAAGTACTGTACTCTGAATTTGGTATCCATGATCCATAATCCATGTCTTTGGAGAACAAAAAGTAAGGTACAGCAATTTATGTTTAAGCCAGATAGCATCTCTGGCAGGCTTATGATACATTGCATACATTTCTTTTTGTGAAAATACTTTAATTATTATTTTCTAATCTAATACAGACTAAATGCAGTTCACAAGTTTTCAAAGATTAAAAAAAATTATTTTGTGAATTGAAAATGGTTAAAACTTAAATAATAAATAATAATTGCAAATAAAAATCAAATATTATCAAGCAACATTTGAAACAATTGAAATGAAGTTGCTTATTGATAAGCAACAGTTTCTTATTCAATATTAATTAACTTGAGAAAGAACAAGTCTTTTAAGTGATAAACAGAAAAGGGTTATCAAAACTTGGTCTATTATCTGGCAAATCTGATGCATCACGATTCGACTAGTTTCAACAAATTGCTATAGTTTGTTAATTATTGTTTGTTGTTTGTTGTGTGTTGTGTGTTGTGGCGGTTTGTTGCAGCAGTTCACTATTGTTGAAGCATGATTTATGCACGAAACGCGCGAGTTGTCTTCAGAGTTTGGAAAGAGCATAGACCAGAAGATGGTTGCACCTCTCCGCGCCCCGCTCCATCAACTATATGCGCTGGCCAGGCAGGCAGGCAGGCAGGCAGGCAGCAAGCAGTGGAAACGCTTGAGTGCCACTAAATCAAATAGTGGGGCCATCAGGCATGCAACGAGCCGTGCATTTCAGAGCTGAACCTGAACCTGCACATGTGTGTGTGTACGAGTGTGTGTGTGTGTGTGTGAGTGTGTGTGTGTATGTTTTAGATAGATGGCCTATCGTCTGTGGTCCGTGTTAATATTTGCTTGCGTTTTACATTGTTTGCACACTGCCCAACAAGGCTAAGGCTGACAGAGAGAGAAAGAGAGACACAGAGAGAGAGAGAGAGGAAGATGAGGGGTATCTTTGCGCAGTTTTCATGTTTTGTTTGGCTTTTAGTGCAGTCTCTGTGTTCGTCTGTGCAAATAGAACTAAGTAACAGTTGAACAGTTGAACAGTTGAAGACGAATGCTTTGTGGCATGCAAGCAAAAGTAAAAAGCAAATCAAAAACTTAAGTAGCCGTCCAGCCGCGCTGTTAATGAGTCAATAAAAATAAAAGTAGAGAAACTTGCTTGCGATCTTTATTAGCACATATCCACACACACACACACACACACACTAGATCCGTTCAAGTTCAAGTTAAACATTATTTATGTGAACATCTGCATATGTATCTATATGTATCTGAGCCATATGTATGAGCGTATCCTATGTGTGTGTGTATCTGTATATTTATTTGGATACTCACATATATTTATAGACCTTATTTTATGTATACTTCTACTTTATATATACTATACTTATTTTAATATTTACCTATTTTCGGTATCTGCATTTGTTGCTCTACCTGCATCTATATCTGTCACTATATAAACTTGTATCTGTATCTGTACATTCATTTATAGAATACATCTGCGTCTGTAAACGTGCCTATGGCCTTATCTGTATCTGTTTATCTGAGTATATTAATTGCTAAAATATATCTGTTAACTTATCTTAACCAACGCTTACAGCTGCTATGAGTGTATCTTTATAAGTGTGTATCTGTATCTGAGATTCGCATATATTTTATTTATTATCGGCACCTCACTTTGTAGTTCTACCTGTATCTGTACCAATAACTATGCAACAATAACCATTTAAGCTTATATCTGTATGTGTCTGTATCTATGACTCTATCTGTATCTATATAAATGAGTATATTTGCAAATGTTTAAATGTATCTGTTAATTTATCTTTATAAACTTTATCAAAACGTACTGCTTCAGCTGCATCTGTATTGGACACCATTTGATTCGCTGTTTGGCTAGGTAATTTTACTTGAGAGCTGCAATCGCTTCAACCAATTTAATCTGTTCGGGGCTAATTGAATTTTTGATAGGTTTGCCCAGTCAGCCCGTAAATATTTGCATAAGCATTTGGCCCACATTTATTGTGTAAATACCAATGCAATAATCAGTGCTCGATTGCTGCCAACCAAGTCAGATACGCAGCTCATGGCATATTCATTTCTGTGGATAGTTTAGCCTAAAACCACAAATCACGGGCAAATTGGAAATAATTGCAATTGTTTGCTGTGAAAATGAAGTGGACATTTCAAAGGCAGCGTAGAATGTGAAATTTGCCTTAATCGTAACATCAACAAAATCAATTGCGTTGCATATTGGGCGACAAGCTGCTGATTGCTAAAGAATAATAGATAAAGATGGAGCTTTAATTGAAATTAAGTAATCTTTATTTAAGTATACACTCAATGCATTTTATCTTGAGTCAAAGGTCAAGTTGTTGCGATTAGTTTACGTGACAACATGCCCAGAAGAAACATTTAAGCACACATTTAATATTGACTTCAAAATCATTGAAATATGTTTCAAATCAAGACAAATTAGATATGTATTAATCAGATTCAAACAGATTTACTTTACTTCGACTTTAAATTGATTTTCAAAAGTGGTCTGCGAGCTTTGAGTTCGATTTAAAATCAACAAGCGGCATTGGAAGTTAATCCTATGCTGAAAATATGATTTCCCTTATTTTGCGAGCAAGAAAAAGTCTATATGAATACTAACAAAAGTGGTTAGCCACTTGAAACTGGGCTTAAAAAAGCAGTTAGTTGGCTTCCGTTACACCTGCCCATAAAGTGCAATTTGAATTTCAGGCACAAGCGCAAATGCAATTTAAAGTCATGGCACAATCCCAAAAACTCAAAGCTTATCAATTATCTGCCTGCGGACGGGTTTTAAAAAAACGGCCAACGAATTATATTTTTCTTTTCTTCTTTTTTTTTGTTTGAATTTTGGTTGGTTTTTGATGCTTGTCATAAGCCAAAAATGCATGGCCAAATGGCTGAGTGAAAGAGAAAGCGACTGTGCAAGTGAGAGAGAGACAGAGAGAGAGAGAGAGAGCGAGAGAGAGCGAGAGCGAGAGAGCTAGAGAAGGTCGCGTGGGTCGACTGGCTGGCTGGCTGGCTGGCTGGCTGACTGGCCGAGGACAAAGATTTATTTCACCCGGTTGAAGCAGAAAATTGCACGTAACAAAGCGTGTAAAACTTTTTCCGAGTCTCCAAAAACCAAACCACCCACACTCCCCCCCCCTCTCACTCAGGCACCGCCAACCGCAAAAAAGCACACCCATGCCACATGCCGCACATGGCACATGGCAAACGGAGGCAATACGATTCGAAGTAGAGACTTGGACTTGAACTAGGTGCTCCGAATAGGGATTGAATTTTGGAGCTGGGCACTGGAAGAATGTGTATTGGTTGTTGGTTTCGGGTGCTCTGAGTGTGCGTGTGTGTGTGCGTGTGTGTGTGTGTGTGTGCGTGTGTGTGGAGAGAAACAAAGGAAATTACAAATTGTTGTTTACTTTGCATTTCACTCGCACATGCCGCACATGGCAGCAAAACAAGTTAGTAGAAGAAGCAACAGAAGTAGACCGAGTCTCAAAAATATGAAACACACAAAATAGCAGGCTGCAAAAGAATCGGGCGAAGAATGTGCCTGGCCATAACAGGCCAGAGAACATGGGAATGGAATTGGAATCGGTCTAAGGCTGAGACGAGTTCGGTCAGAGGCAGAATGCCATCGGCAAAGGCTAGTTGCGTGGCCCAAAAGAAATAAATGTAAACCGACCGTTTTCACAGTGTTTAGTGTTTAGTTTAATGAGCTTTTCTCTTGCCGCTTTTTACCGCAACGACTAAAAAAGAGGATCAGAGCTGTTCTCATTTGTGCTGTGCAGCTGGATATCCTGTAAGTGCAAATCGAAATTAATCCATGTTTGAATTGATTATTTGCGTGCCCAACATCATTGATACATTACCGATTAATTGGCATTACTAAATCATTTAATATATATATGGACTACTAGTTGCTAGTTGCCCAAAAGTGAAATCGGTTTCTTTTTTTGTTAAAAAAATTCTAAGCTTGATCTTCTCTTTAATTTTTGGCTGTAATTATTAGGCTCGACTTCCGCCTGAAGCCAACACTTGCACACCTTGATTATACCCATTTTGTGCCACAAATTTTAATAGCCGAAACAAAACAAAACAAAACAAAACAAAACAAAGAAAAAAAAATTGTTGTAAAATTTGGGTCAATTACTTTTATAATCATAACACACGGCTACAAAAACAACTTCTACCCAGTTATTCAGAGCAATTTATTTTTGTTCATGTTGTTGTTGCTGCTGTTGCTGCTGCAACTGTTACTGCTGCTGCTGCTGCTGCTGTTGTTGTTGCTGTTGTTGTTGTTGTTACTGAAATTTAACTTTCTTTATGCACTGTTATTGCATGCCAATAGTTCATAGCTCAACATTTACCAGCTTTTGTCTGCACTTCTTCTCCGCTCGCTCTCGCGATTGAGTTAAGATAAAAATAAGTACACAGCGTGTGCAACACTGAGTCCCAAAAGTTGCCGCACTGCTTGCCAGTTCTTCAACCGTAAATGATTGCGACAGACGGAATTTGTATGTTGTCTTCCCCATTTGTGACTTTAATTTAAAAATCATAAAATATCACTGAAATCTCCGCAGTAGCAGAAGCTATAGAAATATTGCTATGGATAGCGGTAGCGATAGCAGTGTCAATAGCAGAACGAGTACGAGTAGCAGTAGCAGTAGCAGAAGTAACAAGAGCAGAGCGAGAGCATAGCAGCCAAATAATACAGATTGCACAGCTAATTCTTTATAGCAATTGCATTGTTGATTTACACTTCTGCTCCGCGTAGCTGCCTTTGTGGATATTGAAATTGAATATTATGGTAAATGTTATATTTGAAAAAAAACAAAAGTCGAGGCATTAACTTCTGGCGATCACTGTGTCCGTGCCAGTAAATTATAATATATTTATAAATATAGCATATATACAGATATATGAAAAATTGTGTGTGCTTGTGTAACTTAATGTCTGAAGTCTGCAGTCAATTTAGATAAACAATTACGAGCACAATTGCAGGGACTTCCCCCACTCCGAATTGTGGCTGCCACCCGGTGGCAACAATAACAAGGGGCACCCGTTCAGCTCAGTTCATTTGACCCGCCATCAAGTGGATGTGTGGTGTGCTGTGGTGTACTGTGGTGCAGTTTAGTGTGGAGAGTGCTGCTGCTGGTGGATGGGCTGGCTGGTTGGTTGGTTGCTTGCTTGGTTGGTTGCTTGGTTGCTTGGAACAATGCAACAGAAGGCGGCTAAAGTCATTTGCGTTGTTATTGTAAGTGGCGCGCGAGTTGAGAGCGACCCAAAAATAGCACAGCAACAACAGCAGCAACAGCAGCAGCAACAACAGCAGCAACAGCAGCAGCAACAACAATAACACAATCAAACTTTAAGTAGGAAATAAAGCAAACGAAAATGAAGCAGCAGAAGCTGAAGCTGAAGCTGAAGAAGATAGAAAATAGAAAGTATCTATGGGTTGTACGAGTATAAATTATTATGCTGCCACGCTGCAGATCGTGAATTGTTGCAAGCCCAACCAAGAAAAATAAGAGGAAGAAGAAGTTGTTTCTTTTGAAAAACACTTTGGAATTTTAATTGGCTCACTGAGCGAGAGTAGTGGAGGGAGGGGAGGGGAGGGGAGCTGGAGAGGAATGGTTAGGAAGAGTGCATTTGCATGCTGTGTGTCTGTTTAGCTTTTTCATAGAGATGATGATGGCGGGCATAAATCAAGCGATCCTCAACAGCATCAGGCAGCTCTCTATTTATACGCATATCAGCCCGACAGCCTTCAAAAGGCATGCGGAAGAGTTCACACACACACAACATGTATACAATATATAAGTGACACTAAAGAATTCAAGTGCTACAAACCCGAAGCAGATGCAGTTTCCATGCCTCTTTTTTTTATGGACAGCAGGCAAGAGTTGATTTTTATGGCTATCAGCTTACCTACAAAGAGAAAGAGAAAGAAAACAAATGATTCAGAGGCATACAAAGAGCATTAAAGTAGGAAAGAAACCGGAACCGAAATATGATTTGGCTGAGAGCAGTCGATAGATTATTATTATTATTATTATTATTATTATTATTATAATTGGGATAATTGTACTGCGATCTAGGAGATCTATTTGGCCCCCTACCGAGACGTTGGTAACAAATATTTCAATTACGTGGATTAAGATTACGTAATAATTGCTGGCGAATTGGTAATTGTCAGCAGTTGAGTTGCGCTGCTGGCGTTGCCACTAGATTTATATTTTATTGAAGCTGGTTGCCCAATTTCAATATTTCGCCACAACATTTTGGCCACAGCAGTTGTGTTTACAGCACAAACACAGCAAGGCACGGCACGGCGAGGCAGGGCAAAGCAAGCCATCCACAAAGTGGCCAACAAGTCACGGCCAGACTGGAATTACACCAACCGCCTCATCTTGCACCCACCAACACAGTTCTGCACCTTGAGGGCGTCAGGGTTGCTCAAGGTCTGGCTATGCCAACCAATTTACAAGCTATTTACCCAGCAGAAGCAGCAGCAGCATGGCAAAGAAAAATCATCAGCGCCATCTGCAAGTGCAACTCAATTTAAACACAAAGTAAAATAAAAAAAAAAAGGAAAGGAAAGAAATTCGCGAATAACGCTTGAGGAGCAGAGGAAAATGTGCTGCAAGCATAATTAATTACTCATAAGTAATTCCATTGGCCTTAGGGCCGCTGACGGCATAAATATTTCAATTGCAGCGTTGCCCAAACCAAATATGCAACGCGATGCAAGACACATAATTGCACAAGAATCAGCAACTCGCACTGGCCATACACGAAGATTGTTATACTCTGACTTGATCTTAATTCTTTTTTTTTTGTAATCGATATATATCGATATGGTCGAGAGAGAGAGTTGAAGTTATCGATAACAAATAGATCGACACATCTGAAAATACTGGTCAAGATCATATAGACTCTATCGGAGATGCTTTCTTTTGAATTGTGTGCAAATTCATTTTACCATTTTCATCCATTTTCAAATTGGTTCATTGCATAAATTTGCCATTTCTGAATAATTATCTAGGAATGGAGTATTCAGATTCAAATTCAAATATGAGCAGGCAAAGCTTTTGACTAATGGGTTGCAATCTGAAATATACTCTATGGAAAGGAAGAAAAAGAAGAGGCAAATGATGAAGAGGGGCAACTAAGATGAAATTGAAACGGAATTAAGTTGCAAGCGCGATGAGCGTGCAACGCGCCAAGAACGGAGCCGTGAATGAATGAATGAATCAGTGAAACGAATAAACTCGCTGCACAGTTGAATGACTACATAGTCGAATTAAGCATCAGCATCAGCAGCAGCAGCAGCAGCAGCAGCTCTCTTTCTGTAGTGAGGCACACACAGACAGACTGCCACATATACACACGCAGACACATTTACACTCATGCCAAGTAGCAGAAATTTGATACGACTATTGCTGTTGCTGTTTGCTGTTTGCTGTTTGCTGTTAGTTGCCCCTCTCACTCCGAATGAATGCAATTTTAAGCACGTGCTGATTGCCTGCCTCCGATTTTTGTTGCTGTTGCTGTTGCTGTTGCTATTGCTGCCACAAAGCGTCGTGCTTCATGGACCGAGACCAAACAGCGAAAAGCGAATAGCGAAGAATCCGTAGAAATCAACAACATCAGCAACTAACGACTCCAAAACGAAAGTGTTTAGTCCTAAAGATACCCTATAATTAATTTTCATACTAGTTGCATACCCTTGCACAAGAATGGAGAGTGTTTGCCCATTCGAATAGCTTATAAAGCCTATTAAAACTTCAATGTTCGCCTTACATACAATTATATGGAAATTTTCTATATAGAATAAATTAATTAAATACATACAAACTATCATATTGTAAACTATCAAATTTAATATTTATTTATTTAATTTTTTTATTTTATATTTTATTTATATTTATTCCCAAAAACCAACTCCAACTTGTGGCCAACAATATTGTTACTCAAATAACTTAAATGTTTATTGTCGAAAGAAAAATAAGAAAATAAAAACTGTCCATAACTGAAACTAGCTGCATAATAATCATAATTCATCATTTGAAAATAAACACAAATCACATCATAAGCCAAATATAACAATTATAAAAATGGGAAAATTTAACGTAATCGATCTGCAATGCATATTTCATTTAACATATCTTAAATTAGTATAATTCGAATATATTATTAAGAGAACTTAAAAAAAAACTGCGAAATTAAATGCAATCAATCTGAATGCATATTTAATTGAACATTTATTATATATAAAGTATAATTCGATTATATTATGTGCTGCATGTCTTCAAGGCAACAAACAAACAATCAAATGCCAAACGACATTTAATTAAAGATTATGGACAGCAAAAAATGTGAATGAGAATGAAATTCGCTGGAAGGTGAAGGAGAGGTTGTGGTGCTGGTTGTCTGGATGGGTGGATGGGTCGATGGGTCGATGGGTGGTTGGGTGGTGTTGCGTGGGTGATTAAGTCTTCCCATATTGAAGGAGCCTTAAGCCTTATCAATGGGCCATCGACTGGTTAATTAGGCGGACACGCCCACCTGCCAGACCTGGTCTGCAGCACTGTTCCGCCCACTGTCATTACACGTAGCGCTCATTTAAATAAATTAATGAATTTCTCGTTTCGTTTCGCTTCAATTTTACTTTTTGTTTTTTTTTTTTTTCCTTTTTGCCGTCAACGAGCAACTTTTTTTATGGCATTTTCTTTGCCTTATCGCCACCAATATTGACACTGACAGCTACCGGAGCGGCACAGGAGTGTTGGTTGAGTGGAGGGATGGTGGGGGAGGGTTGGGGTGGTGTAGAAAATTGAGATTTCGTGGTCGTGTCACATCGCTCGCCTCATTTGAAAAGTAAAGCGAGAGAAGCCAGCGAGCGTTCTTCTGTTTTTCCATTAGCGCCAAATGTTGGAAATTGTTTATCTTAATCGCTTTCGATGCCGCCCCGTCATACAACACACGATTAGGTGTGGGGAGCTGTGGAAGGTGAAGGGGGGATGGGGGGTGGTGGTGTCTGTGTTGTCATTCACACATGGCATATACATAGATATTGATATTGGCTGATTAGCCGCATCTTTGATGTGTGTGCGTGTGTGTGTGTGTGTGTTGCTTCCAACATCTATTGACATTTATGCTCGAAATATTAATTTGTATTTATGCTCACATTTAGTAGGGATTCTCTTCCATCTAATTCGTAATGCCTGCCCCCAGTGCCTCTTTAACAGCTGTCTGCCAGTCTGTCTGTCTGTCTGCCTGCCTGCCTGTCTGTCTGTCTGTCTGTCTGCCTGTCTGTCTGTGGTTTACGTCTCAATATTTGGTATTGTTGCCGGAACGCAGTGGAACGGAAGATGCCTTTTATATGTGGCCAGCACAATCATTTACGCATTGCTGCCAACTTTCACACTTGACAGCGCAAATTGCGTAGTAGTAACTTCAATTTACAAGTCAGCCTTGCGGCTAGCGTCATGGCTCAATTGATTCCATTGCTAATCAGCCGTTCATATTCAATATTTGCGGGTTACAGCCAATTTTCACCGTCTTGTGTGAAACAAACTGAATATATACCTTTGCCCATATTTGTAACTGTGCTCCTAATTTATACTGTCAATTTTAAATGTTGCTTGCTTGCTTGCATTGTTGCCAATTTTCACAGTAAAGACGAAAGATTGAATAGATTAGTCTGCAATATAGCTAAATTCATTGTTCAATTTGCCAGACATTTGAAGTCTGCGCTGTTGTCAATTTTCACTCTTCTTGTTCGTGTTCTTGTTCTTGCTATCCATTTTATTACGAGTCATCACATTGTTGCCAAATTTCACCACCTGTACTGAAAAGAGCACAAATCATTGCATTTATTATTTTTATGGGGATATATGCTCTGCGACCTGCTAGATCTATGTACATCTATTGTGGCCCTTTCTCCTCCATCAACCCCTGGTCCCAATCGCGAATGCGAGAATCTTTGTTGGGTTGAGGACTTCTATGTCTTTGGAGTTCATTGCATGCATCTCTAGAATGCTGCATCTTTTCCTGGTTAAGGCGGCACATGCTGATATGATGTGCCTTGAGGATTCCAGATTAGTTAGATGACTTTTTAGTCTACAATGTCCTGTCAATAGACCGATGAGCATCCAAAGCCAATTCTTTCCCATGGTTATTGCTTGCTTAAGTCGTTTATAATCATAAACCACTCATTGCATGCTGAACTCCCTATCAGTGTAGCTTTGTCTTTAGTTAATTGATTTCAAGGTGACCAATCTCTGATTCGTTACACTCAAAAAGAAAAAGTAACCAAATGCGTAAAAACAATTAAAGATGCTGTTTGGTTAAGGGGGAAATGCAATCACAAATTGTGATACTTCAACAAGTTTTGCCGTTGTCAAGATGCTTAAACTACACTATTCAAGCTGTGATTTGGATGCGTTTTTCCTTTGAATGTCTTTCGGCTATTCGCCAGTTGGCAGCTTCAATCAGCCGACAGTCGACACACATTTATCAGCTGAGTCGAGACTGGTGCAAAGGCACCGAAAGCCCAAATATGCTGCAACATGTATACAACACTAAAGCGCTTTCAACGTGACCCCCACCCCCCTTTCTGTACACTATGTTGCCTGGCAACTTATCTGTCAAATGCCAAACGACAACCCAAAATCAATTAAGAGTGGCTTCCGCCTGTTGCCAGCTGCCACAGTTGCCCCCGGGCAATCGAAACAACAACAACAACAACAAAAAAATGGAAAAGAAAAAAAGAAGCAGATGGTCCAGCAAGGAGATAGTTGGGGGGAATGGGTAACTGAGTATTATGGGAACTGAGTTGGGTAACCGTGAATTGGGCACGGGGTAAATGCTCGATGTGGTATATTTTGGCATTTTTGGCTTTTGGCTCTATGAAAAGCGCATCGAGAAAAAGCGCTCGAAAAACATGTTAAGATTCTTACTCGATGAAGCTTTTTATTGTTGTTCTTGTTTGCTGCTGTTGTTTTCGATGTTGTTTCTTTTGTTGTTGTTGTTGTTGTTTTCGATTTCGTTTTCGTTTTTTGTTGTGCGTTTTGTTTGTGAGGCAAACTGAAACCGTAACCAAAAACTGAAATCGAGGCACTGCACACAAGACAGAGCCACAGGCAATCTCACGTTATCATGTCGAACGTTTGTCAGTCAGCCAGTCAATGAGTGAGTGCTCAGTCAGTGGTTCCACGAGGCCAGATGGAGAGAGATTACAGTACCGAGCCCCTCCCATGTTAAGCGTTCATGTCACACAAGTTGTCGGCTGCCAGTTTTGGAACAAGAGTTTTTCGGTGATTTTGTGGGGTAAGCACAGGCAAAAAGCCGCACACCTCCAAACCCCCCATCCCCCCCACACACACACACACACAACTTCAGGCAGGCTAACATACATACGTAAATAAGTAGTTGATGCAAAAGAGATATAGAGACAGAGAGAGAGAGAGAGAGAGAGAGAGAGAAACGAGTCCTGGAAAAGTGAGTAATCAACTTGGTTAAGCGGGTCACGCGGCGAATGCGCAATGCGTCTCAATTTAACTGATTTTTCGTTTGTTTACTCGTTGATGGCTTTGATTCGACATTTCGACTTTTTCTTCATCATCATGCTCGAGGATCTCGTCAGAGCTCAATTAAATATGCACATTTTTACCCACTGATTTCATTGTATACAATTAATTTAAGCTAAGTTTTTCTTCTTTAAATAATTTCACAATGTTTTTTCAATCAATCAGAAATATTCATAGGCTGTATTCTGTAAGCAAGTAATAACCATGGGCGAAACAGGCTTACAATTTTTTATGGCTTAACTATTTGGACTTGTTAATTTATTATTTTATTGTATGCGATTGGAGACTTCTAAAATACCCTCAACAAGGATACAACCGCATATTAAAACTTAACGTTCTCTCACAATAATAAATAATTGATTGGCTTTATTTTGTTACTTACTTTAATGGTTGTTTTTTAATTTATATGCACGATTAGTAATAAGTCTTACAATAGTTTGAACTTGATGACAGACAATTTGAACAAACTTGAACAAACCTGAACAACAGAAGGAGTCGATTCTCTCTGTCCCTTTCGCTCCATCTGTCCATCTCTCCATCTCCCTCACACTGTTTAGCACTGTTGACAAACTCATTATGTTAATGTAAGTTGCACATTGTGTTAACTTTTTTCTCATTAAGTGACTTTAACGAGTTTCTTATTTTTCGAAGGAGTTGAAATTCGTTGGCAACTTTCTTGTCGTGATTAATCCTCCCCTTAATGATAATTATGCGAGCAGCATTTTACTACTATTCAGCTTTTTTTTTTGTTTTTTATATATAACTTATAATACGCGATTCCTTGGTCTATGCTATTACTTGTAATCAATCAAGAATCGATTTACAAAGTTGCACACAAAGTTTAAATTTAGGTAAGTGCTTTGTCACATTTACCATTACTATTTACCCCCTGCCCCCGTCACTCAGTCAGTCATAAGTCTCACACACACACACACACACAGACACACACACACACACACACACACATAATTTCATATAAAAGTGCAATTGTTGTGTCAACTTTGAAGGCACATTTTTGGTTTCAATTCCTGTTTCCGCTTCTCTCCCACGACTCGATGGCATTCAGCCTTCTTCAAAGCGACACACACACACACACACACATACATATACGGTCACACACACACACACACACATTGGCAACGTATTTCATTGATGGATTAATAGCAGCAGAAATGGCTCTAAAAATGCGTGGGCGTCAACAATGGCTTCAGCCCCAAAACAAAAGGAACGAAGAAACTTTCGCTTTCAATAGCAGCTCTTACGGCTGCTTTTGAGGAGTGGGCGTTCAGTGGGCGAGTCTTGTGCCTCTTAGCTGCTATTTCCGCTTATTACTTGCCACAGACACACATACAGCTGGGGCTTTGAGCTGATTCGTGCTCGTGCACTTCATCATTCGACTTTTGGGGCAAACGATCTGCCTTTTCAATGTTGTTGCTGTTGTTGTTGCTGGTGTTGTTGTTGCTGCTGGCTCTTCATCATTTTTATGACGCTCATGTGACAGTCATTTGTATTAATGTGCCCGACACACACGTCATAAAAAAAAAAACGAAGTAAAGCCCCAGCTAAATCAAACTTCACACATTTTGTTGAACTTGAGCTTCAGCCGCTGTTGCCACACCACAGCTCTCAACTCTCCGCTCTATGAAACCACACCACAGCACAGCACACCACACCACACCACACCTTCACCTTCAACCCAAACCCCAAAAACAACCCGCCACCACGCCCCCTTTTGCCGCCCACTCTGTTTTGCGGTTTATCGATTCAAATTGATTTTGCTTTTCCGCCTTTTGTTGCCTTCGTTGTTGCTGTTGCTGTTGTCGTTGTCAACGACATCCTTGGCTATGTCTACTACGTCTTTACAAACCCAACCGCAGTAGCCTCAGTTCCAGTTCCCGCCCCAGCGCCCCTTCGACAGTTTAGACATTTTCGCCAGGGCTGCCGGCACACTCGTTGCTCACATTCGACTCGCTAGCAATTGTATGTTGCTCACATTCGGAAAAGCTATTGACATTGCAAATTTTCTTTTTTCACTTCTATTTCCTGTCAGTTCCGCTCTCTCTCTCTCTCTCTCACTCGCTCTCTCTCTCTCTCGCACCCCCTTCTCTCTGTCACCCTTTCTGCGCCTTGGCGCATTTTAGTCTATAGCTTTCGCATCCAGAGATTTCGTTTGCCCTCGTCAATTTATTTTGCGGCGCCAGAGAACCTGCCCGTCAAATTTGTATGTGCCACACACACATTTGCCTTGTGGTTATCCACTCACCCACACACACACACACACACACACATCACATCTACTTATGCGGCACACACACACACACACACCCAATAATTGTCCCTATGTTGGTAAGACAGCTCAAGGCAACTCTAGATTAGCGTCAAACACTGTCAGATCTGTCACAAATATGAATGTCTGATTATATTAGTAGAATCAACTATTTGTAAAGATTAATATTGATGAAATTATGAACTTTTCATTCAAGTTCAAGTTCAACCTCAACCGATTGCTAAGATCGAATGCAATCCCATTATGCAAATAGCTACGATCTTGAAATTTGATTTTCAAGTTCAAATTCAATTTCAAAATGAATTTTTAACAAACTTAAATTTTCAAATTAATATTGAATTAATTTATAATAAATTGAGCACAAAAAACGTTTGTCAATATTCAGTGTTAGTGTTTTGACTGTTTGCTCAACTGGAAACCCACAGAAAACCAGCAGGAGGAAAAACTACATCAAAGACGATCTCAGCCAAGCCCAGAAGTTGCAGTAGCAGCAACAAAAGAAAATGAAAAGAAAAACGAACTATTCCCATATCGATGAAGAACAATCTGTATTATCTAGCTTACTTCAACATAATTGCAGAGCAAGGATAAATTGTGAAATTTTGCACAGTGCATGAGTCAACAGTTTTGGGGCATTAAGGCAGGACATGGAGAACCTACAAAAGAAAACCAAAAAATAAAAAAAATAGAAAGAAAAAAATAAAAAGAAAAAAACGACACGCCAGGAATCGGCAAATGGATGAGGTAAAAAATAAAATATATACACAAGCAGAGGGGTATCGATGGAGGTGTACACACACACACACACACACACACACACCCTCACACACACACACACATGTTGCGAATGGGTATTTATAAATACATACGCACTGTATATATAATAATATTTATGTGTTGATCGCATGAAATGCGTTGTATAAATTTAGCCAGACTTTTATTCGACAATATTTTCCATTCTTTCGCATTTCTTTCTCTCTTTTTTCCTTTTTGCCTCGAGGATTTTTATGGGCTCATTCACTTTTGCGCCTACATTTCTTTATTGTAAGCCTGCAAAGTGCGGGGGGAGGCATGCCACGAGGGGCTACCAACTTGCTGCGTTTATTATTAACTGTCGCAATGTTTGAGGGACGATAATAAAAACCAGGGAGACCAGGGAGGTGCAAAAAACTTTGGCAAGTGCGAAAAGCAACCAAAAAAAAAAAGAGGCAGCATATAAAAGCAAGAAAAATTGACAGGAAATACACAAAGTGAATGAATGCGACTATATTCGTTATTCGCATTCACTAGTCACTATTCGTTATTCGTTATTCGTATTCATGTGTGTGTGAGTCATGTGAGCATAATAAATTGGTGGCACAGGGTGTTTTACCGGGCAGAGGGGCGTAACTGCATTTACACTCTGCGGATCCAGCACAACCACATCCACCCCCTCCCATCCTTCCCTCCCTCCATCCAGCGGCAGCGTAGACGGTGCGGCTTATGCGGTTTATGCCTGCCACTAAAATAGCAGAGGACGCGTGCCTCCAAATGACTGCAACAAAAGCAATAACAACAACAACAGCGAAAAGATTATAATAAAGACATTAATACCAAAAGCCACAAAGTAGAAATGGCTTAGATGGGTGAAATCTATTAAAGTGCCCTGAAAGACACTAAATAAATGAAAACCAACCTTATAAAAGTGTCTCAGCTACAGTAACATTTAGGATCTCTAAGCTGGTTATTATTAATATTATTATTATTATTGGTTCCACAAAGTTAGCATGAACCTTTTAGCTTTCCGTATCGAGACCGGTTCGATTTGACACAAGGATTTAAAGGATATTTTACCCAAAAAACCCACAACACAGATTTAATGATTTAATAGCTTATCTAAATTGTTTCTTAGCTCTTTAATTTTAAATTTAATTTGCATTTGCTGATTGCAAAGATTTAAGGCATTGTATTCATTTTTTATTTAATTACTTTATTTCTGAAAAATGTTAGAAACTATTCAAAGTACACACAAAGCAACTTTTAATCCGAATTTGATCATGCTTAGCTCTTGTTCGTAGTATAAACAATAAACACATGTAACCAGTAGCTTATTATGGAAGAAGATTCCTAAAAGAACAGCAGATCATCGAGGAAATAAGTCGTTGTTCTATAGAGTAAACCCAATACTCATATTTCACTGTAATATCCTTATAACTATTATATTAATAATGAACAGGACATAATCAGTCCTACATATATATGGCAATTGTGTATGCCACACTGTCCTGAGGCGGGCTGCTTAATTAAACTGGCCTCTTGTGCAATTTCAGACCATTATTGGGTTTCCGATTGAGGCACTTTGGCTACGCCTCAAGGTATGCAACAGTAAATGTATGTATTAGTGTATACATATATATATATATATTTATATATATATATATGCTGATTTGCCTGCCAATTAACCTCACACGCATGTCGAACAATTTGGGAATCTCGCGCAGTCATAAAAAAGAATGACAAAGTGCCGAAATCCGCACAAACCTAACTCAACCAAGCGACTCACGTTAAGTTTAAGGGTTTGGGTGCTGCAAGGTGAAGTTAATGGCGGGGATGGCAATGGGAATGGGAATGGGAAGAAGGTGCTGCGGCGGCAGCTGTCAATCAACGGCACAAAATAAAGTCTAGACGACCCGTTTAATGATCTTCATGCAGCCACTCAGGCGCAACCCAACCAACCCAACCCAACTCACTTGGACTGGGCGAACACGTATCACAAACAGCCACAAAAGCAAAAGCGAAACATAATGAAAAGGGAAAGTGCAAAATACACACACAGACAGACACACACACACACACACACACACGGACTCACACACACATGTGCAAAATTAAATGCAAAATACATTTAAAAAAGAGAAGAAAGCAAAAAAAAAGTACAACAACGCAGAAAATAAATAAATAAATGAGTGCCAAAGCAAATCATAAAAAGAAGGCAAGACACAAAAAAGGAGAGCTCATTGAAGGGAGCTGGGTGACTGGGGGGCTGGGTGGCAAGGGGGACTGGCTATGCAAGCGCATGCTGAGCATAATGAAGCAGCATTCGCAGCGGAGCAGAGGAGCAGCCAGAAGGTAGAGCAAAAGACGCGCCACTTGAACGTAATCAACGCAGAACAATCACGTATCTATCCATCTCTGTCTGTGTGTGTGTATGTGTGTGTGTGTGTGTGTGTGTGTGTGTAGGTGTGTGTGTGTGGCTGGTTTTTTGTAGCAAAATTAAACGCATGCCATAATAATGCGATTTTTCTTCATTTTGGAGACCATCGCATCCCATAAGCATCCCCATATGACATCAAATCAGATGGTAATATAGAGAAGCGAGCGCGTGCACGACTCGAAAATACCCTGCACCTGGCGTTAGGCCAACAACCCAAGATTAACAGGTTGCAAACGATTTTTGTGGTCTTCTCCAAGTCGAATCGCTGTTCGAGAAATATGCTAAAATCTCAAATGAAAAGCTGACAGCGGACGATATGTTATCGATGAAATGTTATCGTATTCTCGATCAAAGATCTGCTGTATCTTCCATGCGTCCGTACTCAAATCTGTCCGACTCCATGTAAAAAATGGGGGAAAAGAAGTAACTAAATCATTTGAAGTGATGAACAACACTCATTAAGTCGAAGATCTTCTAATATAGGGTATGTACATGTATAAGAAGACATCACACCGCTGTGGCGAAGATGGAGCAACTGAGAGGGCGGACAGAGACACCTTTCACACGGCTGGGCGACAACTGATGCCAAGCTGACAACCACAAGACGCAAACACGTCACTGGCAAACTGGCAACGGAAGAGTAGAAGCTGCAGCAACAAGAGGGTGAGCTGGATCAGGGTCGTGTGCCGGCTGAGGGGGAGTGAGAGGAATGAGGGGTGAGGAGTGGGTCTGCGACACAGGCTGCAGCCCAACCGACAGTCGCCAGTCGACAGCCGGCTTGGCTGCCTTTTGTAATTTTCTGCGCATAAAAATCGCATTTTTCTTCTTTCTGCTTCTTCTTTACCCTCGACTCTAGAGACAAAAAAAAAAATAAAATAAAAAATGGAAAGAAAAAAATTAGGCAGGCTGGAGAGAGAGTTCAAAAATTAAAGATATACCGTAACTCAGAATGGGGTAGCTCCAATTATGGCACACCACTTGTAACGTCCTGCAGAACATATCAATTAAAAATAACTCATTAACAGCAAGACAGAGAGACAGAGAGACAGAGAGAGAGAGAGAGAGAGAGAGAGAAAGAAGGAGCTGCTTAACAAAGTTGGAGCATATTAAATGCTTTTAGCCCAGTTAGGGTATTCCATGATCGGTTAGACGTAGTTAGTGATTGCATCAGCTTGGTTTCTTAATGCCGCCTTCACATTAAGGCAGCTAACTAAAATTGGCATATGTGAGACGTACGTGAAAGCAGCAGGCACTGTAGTTGGGGGAGAGAGGGTGACGGGGAGGGTGGGTCGGCAATCTCTAGACGTTGACGTATTGCTGGGGTGAAGAACATGAATGCCACAGCTGCATTAGGCGGCGGAAAAGAAAGAGAAGTGCGCATTAAGGCAAAATAGCTTCCAGTTGAGCCCTTCAATCTTAAAGCGAACTAATCAGCTTACGAACACTTTTTGGCACTTAGCTCTCAGTTTTGTGTACTTTCGTTGTTGTAGTTCTATATACACAGTTGCGGTCAACATAATAGTTGCATTTCATAAGAATATTACTCATTTTATGGTGATAAAATCGGCACCTCTTCAAAATCTTTAATATGCAGAAAAATGTAAATGTCTACACAACAAACAAATATTTGTTTTCTGATTCGGGAATGTTTTCTTCATACCAAACATTTTAAAATATAACATCGCTTCATATTAAATATTTTTGTTAATAAATTTTATAGCTTTGGCAACTTTTAATGTTTACTTATCATCAGCATTGATTGCTTGTGTTTTAATCAAATCTTCCTAATTTTGTAAACTATATTTTAGATAATTTGTCTTAACACATTTCAAAACATATTATTTTGACCGCAACTATATATATATATATATGCATATATAGCTGAACACAATATTGAAATTCAGTTCGACTGATAAGTGTTATATCTTAATAATATTTGAAGTAAGGAATTGAGCTTGGTAGCTTTGAGGTATTTCTTTTATCAACATTTTTAATCTACTCAATTGCCTGGGTAAAGCTCTCAACTTGACCTGATACGTATTGTGAGATAAGGCAAGTCCACATCAGCATGTTTATTTTAGAGGTGTGATCCACCAACGATAGCCGATAACGATAACATTGCTAAAAATATAACAAATATGTAAGAATGATCTAGTCGAGCGAGATCGATTATCAGACTCCGTTGAACCCAAGACTTTAGCAATTAAATACTCAAATACAGAATAAGCTTTTGTTTGCTGCTGCTATTTATGGTTGTACAATATTATGTCAAGGTATATTGATAACCAATCAGAAAAATATATCTTTAAAATATTCGCATCGCACACTGATAATTTAAATTCAATTGCGAGCCGCTGCAATTCAGCGACAACCTTAAAATGTTTGAGTGCATAAAACACTTGGTTGACAAAGGAAACGTGGAGAAATAATAACAATGGCATTGTTTTAAGTCAGACTATTAAGTTTCCTTTGTATTGCAAGCAATTTGAGACCGTTGCTCAACACCGCTGAACAATATTAAGTTATATATTATTATATATAAATTTCAGGGCATTTGCATTATGGGTATTCCATGGCATTCTATTCTTCTCCCTTGCTTTTATTATGTTATGAATTTCAGATGCTTAAGAGAGCTCTGGGTGCGTTTTTTTGCTTTTTATGACATTTGAAATTAGTTTTTCATTTAAATTATGTGCGTCCCGAATGTTAACCCTTTTTTATGATGATGCTTTTGGCTCATTGTCAGGCTGGGCTCACTTGGCCAAATGTAAATGTAACTGTATCTGTATCTGTATAACAGTATAACTGTGTATCTGTCTATCTGTGTATCTGTCTATCTGTGTATCTTATTCATTATTTTTTTCACGCCCAGCAAATTAAGTCAATAAAATGCCAAAGAAATTTATGCACTGAAAGTGTTAAAAAGCAGCAATCGCCACTTTTTTTTTTTCTTTTGTGGAAGTGCGAATAGGAAATGGAGCTGGCAGCTGGGAGGGGTGTGGGGTGTGGGGGGGGGGGGCGCTATGGGTGTGGTATTGCTAGATATAGGCGCATTCCTAATTTCCTGTAGGCCTAGTCTGCTGCCTACTTTGTGTCTGCCATTTAATTTGATTGTTATTTCCTCGAGCGCCAATTGCCTGGCCAGGAATCCCAACAAGCAGTGCGGCGAGGCGTCAAAACAAAAGAAATGGCCAAATGTTTGGCCTGCATACAAATTTCGCATTAGCCGGCATCCAAATCGAATTTGGTTTTCTCAAGTGGTGTGTGTGTGCGTCTGTGTGTGTGTGTGTGTGTGTGTGTGCGACTGTGTTTGTATAATGAAGTTGATACCGTTCGGTTTGCCTGCTTCTTTGCAGTCAGTATTGAAAATGGGGAACATATTGGACCGGCCCCCTAATGGGCCAGTTGTTGTCCATGGGGGTTGGCATTGCGATTAGAAGGGGGTGCCTGCTGGGACAGAAGGGAAGGAAAGGCAAGGGGAGTGGAGTGGTGTGTGTATGTGTGTGTGTGTGTGTGTGGTTGATTTTGGTTTGGTTTGGTTTGGTTTTTCTTTTGCCTGACACATGCCGTGCGCCTTTCATTGGCACATTCATCCATCCAGTTATTCATTCATTCATTCACTCATTCACTCATTCAATTCATTCATTACGATTGTAGTCGCATATAAAACTTCATTCATTTTCAATCGCCTGGCGAACTTGGTCTGCGTATGAAGCTGGGGGCCTTTAAGCGGCATTAAAACCACCCCCTCAATATATATAAAAATTGCTATTGCAAGCAAGCAACCACCCGCCCAAATCATATACACCCCTCTGCAAATCATACCCACCCTTCGCCCTTATAGTTATTGGCATTTTTTTGATATATATCTTGTACAGAATCTTTGCTCGAGTTTTATTGATGCAGATGAAACAGTTCTGCGTAGAAGCGCAGGGTTCGCTTCGCTGAACCGGTTCACAAATGATTTGATTAATGTGAATGAACAACTATCTAGAAACTGCTAAATCTATTAAATGCATGAAATTTAAATATTTCATGTTTAGAATACAAATGGGTTCAGTTCTAACTATATTTTGAGTTCCGATCTAAACTTCAACATTTTGAATACTACACAAAAATTTAAAGTTGGATTCAGAGCAGTAAAGTTGCGTGAAAAAAGTTGCTTTCCAATTGGAATTTGAACAAATTCTGACTTGTTAAACTCTAAAATGGAATTCAGCTATTAAATAAGATATGTTTAACTGGTATTGAGCGCTCTACATATATGTAATATGTATGCTATATAGACTTAAGCATCAGTTTTATCTTTATTTATTTAATGTACAAAAAAAGGAAAAGTTTATCACGAAAAAGGACATTTAAAATTGAGTTCTTAATAATAGAAATTAAAGTCTCTGAATTATCTTAAAGTCGGTTTTCTTTCGTTTAGGCCGGTTGCCACTGCCAGCAGAAGATTTCTGTTTTGCCTGTTCTTCGTCTTCTTCATCTTCTGCTGCTTCCTCATCTGCGTCTTCATCTTCTTCTTGTGTTTTTTTTTGTACTTTTGCGATTTGCACAATGCACATTGCAGAGACGCATTTGTATTTTATCGCCGAGGGTTAATTTGAAGGGGGCGGCAAAAACATGTTCGGCTATATATATATATATTCTATTATTGGTGGTGGTGTTGCTAATGCTGCTGGAGTTCTGGGGTGCTGCTAATGGCGGTGGTGGTGGTGGTTTAGAATAATGCACCACCAACTACGTCTTGCTTCGCCCAAGTAACCAAAATAAGAAAGAACGGCTATCCGACGATTAAATACACTTGTCTGATCAAAAGTGAAACTGCTGGCAACTAAATTCCACAACTAATAAACCGATTGTGCCTATGTCAGCTATATGTTATGTAGTAGTCCGATTTTGATGAGGAGTCTGCTTTCGAATGATCATTCCTATGCTGTCTATATGATATAGAAACAGCCGGATGTCAATCAAGAATAATATATATATATATATGGACTGGGAGACGTCTCTTTTGATGCGTTACAAGCTACACAAGCCTATGCAAGGATACCAATTTAGAGAAAAACATCTCAACTTGTGGGACGTCGTCGGCAGCAGCGGATCTCCTGCTCTGCTCTGCTCTGCTCTGTAATTTGGTGACGCATCAAGGCAACAACTACTCTTACATATGCTACACGGACACACACACACATAGACACACACACACACACACATACATAGACACATACTGTCGTATTTGTTCGCCTTGCCCTTTGGCAGCTTCTTCTTCTGTCTCTTCTGCTGTTTTTAACACATTTGTCTTAGATTTCCGAGTCAATTACATTTGATATGTGTGTATATATGTGTGTATATGTGTGTATGTGTGTATGTGTGTATGAGTGTGGGTGTGTGTGCGACTGTTAGCCTCCCCACCCTATTCCATCTCTCACTTGTGCAACACTTTAATAAATTTTGTAATTTTTCTTGAGCTGCTCTTCTCGAGAGTTGCTCAACTTGCTGCCTGCTTAGTCAGCTGTGACGCCGGCGGCGTTGCCATCAAAAGACGTTGCTTATAAGAGCTGAAGCCAAAACACCCACCCCCTCCCTCCTCCTCCCCCACCCCCTACCACCACCCAAAACACCCGTTTTCCCTACACGGTTGGCCCTTGGGGGCCATGCGAATGGTAAGCGAAATCGAGTTGTATATATTCCTTAAGAGGCCCTTTGGCTTTTTTTTAGACGCGTCTGTGAAAAATCTCATGCGAAGCTTCTTGCTCTCCGCTCACCTCACACTTCCCCCTGCAGGACCTGGCGCGTGGTGCGTGGCAAACGGAAGTTGGACTTGAAATATATTTTTTCGTAGCTACTTCTAGCCAAAAAGTCGAAACAGAGTCGAATACTCACTTGGTAACCCGAGCACGTAATTCAAATTTTACAATGTTTACATGCCTTATGTGGCACTCTCACTCTCTCTCTCTCTCTTTCTGTCTCTGTCTGCCTCTGTCTGCCTCTCTCAGGCAGCAGCAACATATGTTTGATGATCCAATGTTGCTAAAGATATATAACTATCCTACGCAAGCATTTACATATAGATTTATTTTGTCGTGCTTGCGTCTAATCCATTATCAAGACACGAAAAAAAAAACCAAGCAATTCTGGCAGTTGATGTTTGCTTTTCGGCTGAGGATTTGGGGAGTGAAGTTCGAAGGTGGGGGAGGGGGAGGGAAGAGTACATAAAATAATTAGAAAATTAATTACTCTTGATTGACATACGGAATATTTGAAGTGACTCCAACTGAGCGACAAGTCAAAAGCGCAACGATAAGTCAACAAATACTCTAAAAGTTCAAAGGGGCATGCCCCAAAAGGAGCCAATCAAATATAATCGGGTAAATATTAGGTCAGATTTAATGGGCTCAGTTCTCTTTTTTTGCCATGTCGCCATAGCATATCCATTTCTAGCCATTTTGCAATTACAGGGTATTGCGAAGGCTTGAAAATCAATAAGTAATCAAATTGAAAATTCGTAAAAAGTTCTTGACTATCATCATCATCATTGGCAAATGAAATACTTCCATTTATTTTTGAAAGTTCACTAAAAAAATATGGAAAATCAGTTTAAAAATATGAAAAATTCTTGAGATCTTTTCACACAAATTTTTTTTAAGAAAATTAGTTCTTTTTCATATGCTTAGACATTTAAAATAAAAGTATTACAAGAAGGGTTCCAATATGCTATGGTTGTGAAAGGATTTAGTATGGTTTTCACTTTGAACTTATTCCGCAGGACAAAAACATTGGCAGTATTCGCAACTTAATAAAAAACAAAACGAAAAAAACCAGCTGCAAAATTACGCTTTAAATTGCAAGTGCGTCTTTTTATGCCCTTAGAGCTTTTAACTAATAACTGTTAAAACAGGCGAAGGAAAGTGCAAAACAGAAGTAGAGAGCAGAGAGTAGAGAGTAGAGAATAGGGAGTAGAAAGAGTAGAGAAATATGCGTAATTAGTGCACAGTTTTGGCCTTGGGCCATCATTTGGGAGCCAACTTCTTTTGCCCTGCGTGCTGTGAATGGCTGCAAATGTATCTCGTACGAGCATGAAATGTATCTCAAAGGTGCAGAAACATATCTGGAACAGCAACTGGAACACCAACAACAACAACAGAAACAACAACATTTGAGTGAGTAGGTGGCAAAGAGTCTCCACACTCTGCTAAATCTAAATTGCTCTATAAACTATAAGCACTAACTAAACTAGGTATTTATAGCAGCGAACTGGGTTTTGTGCAATCGGGGAAGAGTCCTCAAGGCATATCCAAGCAGAGCGTGTCGCCTTAACTGGCAAAAGATGCTCCAAGGACATAGAAGTCCTCAGCTCAACAAAGCGCAATAGATCTTGGGCTTCCTAATGAAGGCTATATGACTTAATCATCCAATCTCGATGACTTTTTATTCAAATGTTAGAAGCATATTGTAACACATAACTGTTTGTAGAGTTTGGTTAGCCAAATAGTATTCAAAGATATGGGCCAATTCTGCTGAACATATGTGTACGAGCCAAGAGTCTAGCACAGAGTGTTTGTAGTCGTTTCATGTTTGTCGGTTTATTAAACCTCAAAATTTGTGCTACTTTAAAGTTAGGTAAGCAGTAGGCAACAGCAGCTCGAAAACAACCCAAATTTGGAATGTAAAATGCGAAATAAAATTGTGGCCCCGAGAATTGTAAGCAGCTGTTTTTCAGCCACAACATTTACCTCTAAAAGTATCTCAAAAATGTGCAACAACAACAGCTGCCTTTCGATAAAAATGTGGCATGATGTACTGTGTTCCAAGGCAGGCACGCAGGCAGTGGTAGTGGTAGTGGTAGTGGTAGTGGCAGTGGCAGTGGCAGTGGCAGTGGTAGTCAGGAGCAGGGGGTAACAAACAGTTCATGTCACGCTTGGTTGGCTTCCAGCCAGGAGACGGCAGACTGAAACTGAAACTGAACCGCTCTCTCCTCCTCCTCGCTGTCCCTTACCACTCACTTGGCTCCCAGGTAGCTGCACAGTTCAACCACTCACACACACAAACACACACACACACACCCAGGTAGGTCAGTAGTCAGTAGTCCCTGGGCTCACTCTCTCCCTTTCGCTCTCGGTCAGCACTGTTTGCGTTTCGTAACCAATAATTGTAGCAACAGCAACAAATTTGTTTTGCCTGTAACCCACCCGATCCTAATGTCCAGGCCCATTATGCTATATATGTCTCTCTTTTGTACACGTCTCTCTCTCTCTCTCTCTCTCTCTCTGTCTCTCTTTCTCTCTTTCTCTGTGTATTTTTCTTTAATTTTTTGCCCGCTCATTTTGTCACATTTATTCTCTTCTTTTCTATATTTTTTAGCTGCGAGTTTTTCTCATTTTCCTATTTGGATTGCCATCTGCCCTTTGCACTTGCTCTCGCCGCTTCCTTTTGATGTTTACATTTTGTATTTCTTCTGTTTGTGTTTTTTTTTTTTGGCTCATATTTGATAAGCACATGTTCCACATTTTGTGGCAAGTGTGATAATTCGAAATGTTATCTGCAGCCGCGTCGAAACTCGAACTCTCAAAGTCTATGAATCGCTCTCATCGATCAGCAGAGGCAAACATGTGGCGAGCACATGTGCGACGCTTGGAAATATGCAGAGAAACAAAAGGAGAGAGAGAGAGAGAGAGTGAGAGAGAGAAAGACAGAAAATACGGGAGTTTAATAGTTAGATGAACATTTATATAGAACCTTTAAAGATCCGAAACTTGCCCACATCAGTTAAAGTGTTAAAATTGGCTAAACGAGAAATCGATAAAAATCGATCATTTCGATAAAAACCATATATATCTATAACAAATTCAAAATTTGGTTGGTAGATTGTTGGCGATCTCCTGCAAAGATCGGCATTAACACTTGCCTCAGATCTGCGTTTAACTCGAATCGAATTAAAAATAAATATTTAAATGTTGTTTTTAATTTTTAAAGTGAATCGACTTTTGTTTTCTTCTGTTAATTGGAAAGTGAAGTATTAATTTTCATTGTGAAATTCATCTTAAAACTCTTCAAACTGGTAGTTTTGCAACTCTTCGTATTAAAGGAATATACAAATTATTATTTCAATAACTTGGCAAGACAAACAACTGCTGTAACTAAAAACGAAGCGAGAGATTTATATTCTGTGAAGTACTTTCTTAATTAGATGACCCTAAATGATGACTGTAAACTTTGAAGTGCTCTTGCCTCATTGTAGAGTCGATGCCTCACTCGATGGTGAACTTGTGAAAGTATTCATTTCAACAGTTTAGCAATAATGATCAAGAACCAAATCAATTTCATATTCAAGATAAACATTAGATTTTATTGAGTGCAACATCAATCTTTGAATATAAGCAGCAAAAGTGCTTTTAATCATTATGCAAAACTATTTAATTGACTTAATTGCTAAGTTGTGCAATTTAGATTTGAGTTGAAAGCGCAATAATTCCACACTGACTGCCAAATGTGTGTGACCAGGCAGTGAAGCAATTAAAAGCTCAAAGTGTCTAAGCTGCTGCCAACTGAATAAAGGTGCGAAGCGGATGATGGGCGGGGCTTAAGCGGACCGTGGGCGTATCCAGCATGACTGCAGAGCTGGCAGCACAAAAAATGCACACAACTCGCGAATGACTGACTGTGTGATGCCCTGTAACCAGTAACCAGTAACCAGTTGCCAACTTATATTTTTCTGGCGTCATCAAAATGAAACAACAATTGTTGAGACTATTCAGAAATCAGCACATTTCAAGTCGATGTTGCTTAAAAGATGCCAGCTCAGCGTTAGTTATCACATCCATTGCTCACAAGTGCACAGAGTATTCAAATAGAGTTGCTGTATTTTTTAGTGCTTAGAGATTATGCACAACCGCAGATAAATAAATAAACAAGGGTTAAGCTAGAAAAAAACGAGAGAAAAAAACGAAACGAAACAAAACAAAACAACAATAAAACTATGAGAACCAATTTGAAGAGCTTAGTTTGGCGCTTGCTAAAAAACAACATCCCAAAACAAAACTAAGCAAGTGCTAGACTAGAAAATACCCTGTTAAGTAACCGAATCGAAGCTCGAGAGCAGAAATTGTCGTCTTCATTGATATGTATACTATATAATGATATAAGGCAGTTAATGTGATTATATATTTAAGTAACACGCACCCCAAACAGCAGAGATTTGACTTTTAATGGCTCATCAGCTTACCTGTAAAAAATATGAAGGAAAACAAATGATTAGTAGATGCATGAAAAATGATTTAATGTCTTAAAACTAGAGGAAATCAAAATATGTTCACGACATGAATAATAGCTATTAATATGACATTTAGGTGCATTTATTTGTCATTAAAATATATTCAATTTGCTCGCTTTACAGACGAAACCGCAACTAAATCGAACATTTTCTGAGAAGCAGTTACAGAAAATCGATATATGAAACAGAAAATTGAGGTTTTGAAGCGGGTTTGGGTGTTAATATACAACTCTGTTGCCACTGCGAACGTGTGCAGGGCATACGTGGAATAAAGCGTGTGTTAACATATGTATATCAAAAATATGATATGATACCGAGCATAAAATAACAGCAGCACCTACAACAATAAAATAACAAGCAACAACCACAACAGCAAAAACAGAGAATTGCAGCACAAATGTAAAGCTTAGCCACAAGCTCACAATGTGGAACGGCTCCGTCCGGAGCCTGACGGTTTGACGTATACGTCTAGCCACTAAGTGGGCTTCTCAATGTTTACGTGAGCTGTGTGCTGTGTGTGTGTGTGCTGTGTGTGTGTGTGTGTGTGTGTGTGGAATACCACAAGCTGGCTGTGGGGATACAATTGTCAAGGCTAAAGGCAGAAAAAACAACAGACCGACATATTGGACTTGAGAGGCAGGTATTAAAAGGTATCAAGAGAGAACAATAAAAAAAATAAATAAAAAATAAACAAGAAAAACGGATTGAGGTCCTTGCAGCACACATGTCCCCAAACGAATCTATATATGTAGGCTGACATATGTGTGGCACAGTGAAAGTTGCGACATTTGCAGACCAATGAACTTCACACAATATGAGAATACGAATTTTAGAATGCCGAAGACATTTATAATATGTTTTTTATTGTTGTTGCTGTTGTTGATGGGGCAAGTATTTAGAAAGGATAACAGACAGGTGTCACAAAATAGTTGAGCGTAGAAGACACTATTCGCATGTGGCCCGATGAATGGGCTTTAATAAACTAATAAACTAAGCGAACTGAGCTCTCTGAGTATAGCCATCATTCTGAAACTAGTTGGAGCAGCTTCCTTAAAGCTTAAGCAGTAAATGGCTTGAAAATAGTTGAAATAAACTAATTAAAGAAACTTAGCTCTTAGTCAAGCTTTCCTTGTGAAACTGACAAGTTTGCTTGCGAAGAGAGCTAATGACATTTGTCATATGTTTATTATTATAAGGGAAAGTATTTAACAAACTATATCACTCTATATGCATATATCCTGAGGTAACTTGGGCTTGGCAAACTGAGGCGAACTGAGCTGTAAATGTGTTGAAATTAGTGGTATCCTCGCACTAAATATCATTTATATAGTTGTCACCAAAACAAACACATATCATAAAATAATATTATACAACTTGCTGAAGTAAATCGAATAACAATATCAACAAAATCAACACGTATTCATAATGCGTAAAATGTTAACTGATCTAAATCAAATATGTACTAAGTCGAACTCAAATTGTTGTTGCTGTTGCATAATTAATCAGCTAGCATGCTAGGCATGTGCATGTGTGTATCTTAACTTGGCCAAAATGTTCGTTTATTACACTGATTGTTTGTCCTTGCGAGCCATCAAATTACGTACATCAATGTACTTATGACAGAGTGGGACAAAAATACAAACAAAACATCTGGATAGCCAGAGAGAGAGAGGGAGAGAGAGAGAGAGAGACAGATAATTTATTCATGTAATTTCAAGAAAATTTCCAAACAGCAAACGCTTCAAATTGTTTACATTTTGCGTTAATTAAATTAGGTAACTAAGACCATTTGCTCTCTCACTCTCTATCTTCCCTCACTCTCCTCCTTTCATCCCTTTATCTCTCCCTCTCTCTCTCTCTCTGTGTTTCTCTATCTGTCCCAAGTTGTTGCCATGGCTTTGCAGCTTGCTTTGATTTGATTTATTTTCAAAAGACAAGAGAGTGGGCGGTGGGCGGGGGGCAGGGGTCTGGCTGTATCCATCATCATCAACAACCGCACATAACTATTTCGAAAATTGCTTGAAAAGTTGTTGTTACTCAAAATCATAGACAATCAACGCCTGAATGGATGGTTGCTGCCACGGGAAATAGGAGGGGGAGGGGGAGGGGGAAGGGGATGCGGTAGGGGAACGCGCAAAACCACTCTCCAATTCTCACCCACAGCGAAAAAAAAAATAAAATCGAAACCAAAACTGGGCCCAAGTCGAGGCGGGTGTATTTAATTTCACTTAAATCTTTCAATTAAAACTTTTAATTGATTTCACACACCCACACACACAGCCACACACACATGTGGATCATAAAAAAAGCTTAACATATTTAAAGTGAATCACTCCTTTGCCAACAAAATTGTTGTTGCTTGTGGCAATTAATTTCTACGTGCTACAAATATGACAATCAATGAAATCAGACTCATAATGCATAAATAGTCGACTCTATAGTTAACAAGTGTAAATTTGAACATTCATTAAGGATAAGTACACACACACACACACACGCACACGCACACACACACACGCACACACAGACATATTCATTGATATTTGATTTAAGCAAATAATTAAATGCATTCATAATATTGAGTGTATTGCATTATTTTATTAATTTATTAAACCAATATTTTCATTACAGTTTCAATTGGAAGCGGATTAAGTGCAATATAGGGATTAAGCTGGCGCCACCTAGCGTTGGCTACATGCACACAAACTAATCAGTGAGCGCAAAGAAGGAAAAGCGCAGCAGTTATTTCGATAATGTGATATGATATGATAATATAAATGATATATTATAAACACTACATGAACAGAGCGACAAATGAAACGAAATGAAAGTTAAGTCAATCCACAACAATCCACAGACTCGCAGATATCCAGAAAATGCATTTCCAATATGAATATGAAAATATGATTTTCTAAATCAACCGATTTTTAAGAATTTTTTACAGTTCTTTAATTTACAACACCGTTGCAGGAAGCATTATAGAAATATTGCTGCTACGATTGCTGCTTTAAAATAGCCATTGCACAAAAGTGGAGCTCTGTGAAAAGTGTTCTCTGCAGGAGAGTAGCAATAGCAAAAGGAACAAGAGCAAAGCGAGATCAAGGCGAGAGCAAAGCGAGATCAAAGCGAGATCAAAGCGAGAGCAAAGCGAGAGCAAAGCGAGAGCATAGCAGCTGGATAATATAGATTGTACAGCTACATCTTTATAGCAGTTGCAAGTTGAAGTCGCTCTTGGATGACCTTTTCTTGTGGTATACGGCAACTTATATTTGAAACCTGTAATCACCAACGATTAAAGATTAAATCGACTCGGTTGTTGATGCTTTGAGTAAATGCTACAAATTTGTGCACAACTTTATTATGCCCTTTCAAAACAATTTCGATGGTTTCAGGTTAGAATAAATGTTCATCAATGAGATGGAGACAGACAGTTGTTAAATGTTGTGATTAATTACAGGTTGCACACCCGCACACACACACACACACACACACACACACAGACACACACACCCAATTACATAAATTTATTTGCGTTGTTTTAGCTAGTTGAGTTTTATGAGCATTTTTGGCTAGAAGCAAACCGCAAACGGCAAAAAGCAACAATTGAAACGAAAACACAAAAGCATTAAATGCATAATTTAACCAATGTAAGCATTTAAATAACTGTTGTTTTCTCTTTTGAGTGGGAAACACAAACACATGCAAATTGAAGGCACAATTTTCCATGTTTTCACGTTGCAAAAATTATTTCCATGCATTGCATAAAATTAAGTGCGAAAGTTGTTCGAACTTGACATTTTCCGATTATAACCAAATATATTTGGCGAACAAAAGTAATCGCAGTTTATTGATGACGATGACATATGTGTGTGTGTGTGTGTGTGTGTATGTGTGTGTGTGTGGGTGTGCGGGTGTGTGTGTTGTGTAATTAAAACGGAACCCTTAGGAAATGCAGATTTAACGCCCATGTGCTTCGACACTTTTGGCATTGACATATTTGCAAAGGCGAAAAACCTCTTCAAATTTGCATGTGGACAAGAAAAAAGAAAATACACACACACACACACACACACACACAGACATGCATACACTACAAATAAAAGAAAACACAAAAATATGTATAAGGAAAATGCGACAACATTTCGATATGCCCAAGGGCAGGGCATACAGCTCACTGGCTAGATGCAGGTGGAGCGGGGCATGCTGGGAGGCATATATGCTATTGTTGTTGTTGTTGTTGTTGTTGGTGTTGCCACTTCTGGTCTGTGTACACAGAAATCGCCAACATATGTTAACAAAGCGCCCAAGAAAATGTACTCATCATCAACACTGCGCGAAACAATCGATTGCATTGTGTTGAAGTTGAAGAATTTTGCAAACTAGGCATTAAAGAACCCATGTTGAATATACTAGACAGATTAGTAGATCAGTCGATTAGCTTATCACATTTATCAGTTGGTCTGCCAAACGATGCCAAAAGTTGATGGAGGTAAAAAGTGTATAATTGCCAAACAAAACCAGATAAGCTGGTATAAAATAAATAAAATTTAAGTAATTAAATCAGAATAAAATAAATATGTAATTCACATAATTGTTATTCCTAGTGAAGTAGTTAGCATCGTCGCCCTATGCGTTTGGCCATGGCTATTTGCATGCATGCATGTGTGTGTGTGTTTATGTGTGTGTGTGTGTGTGTGTGTGCCAACTAAACGCCGTGATAAATTAGTCGGATAGCGTCGTTGCTTGCGTGTTTTGCTTGGAGTGTATAAAATTTTCGTGTTTTGCTTCTTTTTTTTGTTTTTTTTTTTTTAATTTTTTTCTTTGGGTCTCTTAGCCGCTTGCGCTTTTATACGCCAACAGCTGACAGCGCGCACACACACACACACACGCACAGAGAGAGTGTGAGAGAGGCTTGCATGCATGCCCGCTCCATGTGTGTATGATAAATTAACATAAGATTAGCGATCAGCAGCAGAAGCAGAAGCAGAAGCCGAAGCAGAAGCAGAGAAAAAGAAAACAAAAATTAGCCCAGCGTAAAACAAAACGGGCGAGCCAAAAATGTGGGGGAGAGGCGAGAGAAGAGGAACTGATGGAATGGGATGGTGGAATGGATGTTGAACTGGTATGGCTGGCTGTGGCAGGGGGAGAGGGAGATGGAGAGGGGGACAAGCATAAATGAATAATGTGCACTAAGCGTAAAACCCACATGAGAATTGAAATTAAAAGGACAATAGATAAAACACACGCACAGCCAGCCCAAAAAGAGACGTGTCTGACAGCGGGAGAGGGG
This sequence comes from Drosophila grimshawi, assembly GCF_018153295.1. Lineage (NCBI taxonomy): Eukaryota > Metazoa > Arthropoda > Insecta > Diptera > Drosophilidae > Drosophila > Drosophila grimshawi. The sequence goes on from NW_025063692.1 coordinate 2,351,497, forward strand.
GGAGTGCAGGAGAGCAGGGACGGAATAGTCGTGTTCTCGTATATCCTGCGACACACACAAACTCACACACACACACACACACACACACAGGGAGACTTGTGCGTTTGCTTCAAATCGTAAATAAATAAAAATAACAACAGCCACTAAAAGCAGCTTAAGAGCCTGGGAGACAGAAAGAGTGAGAGCAAGAGGACAAAAGAGAGAGAGAGAGAGAGAGAGAGAGCAAACACAGCACTCAATAAACACTACACAACATGCATTGTGTGTGTGTGTGTGTGTGTGTGTGTGCAGGACAATTACTTAAGTTTCCATGCTTAAATATTTGATAAGTTCAATAGCATTGATTCAAAAGCAGTTTTCATATCCGACAGATTGAATGCTCCCGTCGAGCGAGAGAGAAAGAACGAGAGTTATATCGACTAGCAGATACCCTGCACACAAGTTATTGGCTGTGTCTGATGCACACACAGCAGATTTACCATTTGATATGCATCATGTTTCCGACAGATGATTTAGGAAAGGGCCAATTCCAACTTCTTTTCAACTCGAATAGGGAATCCATAAATAATGTAGGTGCATCAATTATCGATGCAGAAATAATCCAGAGGATATACCATGGCCAAAAATATATTAAATGATTATTAAATTTATGATGCACATAATTTATTGATATGATTCTCAAATGATATCTGTTTCTGTTAGTTGCCGTTGAAGCGTTGTTTTTTGTTAAGAACAACCCAAACTGGAAACTGGGAAAAACTTTGCTTAATCACGCTGAATGACAAATGTAACTTGAAGTTGCAAGAACCAATTACTAGACATAAGCTTTATATACTCTATCCTACTTCTAACCCACCCCCTTTGAATGCCTGCTGCCAAAAAGTAAGTTGTAAATGAGACTGCTTTCGACTTTGCCAAAATGATTTGCAAATTTGTTAATGGCTGCTCAATGTTTAATGGCAAAATACACACACACAGTGAGAGAGAGAGAGAGAGAGAGAGAGAGATAGATGTAGGTATAGAGGATGAGAGATGGAGATAGATAGAGTTACGAATCCCAATTGTCAGTTTTAGGCATATTCTCGAATTTGTATATTGATATTGTTGTGTTTGTTAAAGGCAAAAGTTTTCGACTGGAATGAGTTGGGAAATTGTTCTGTGAAAATTGATTAAATTGTTTGCTTTAATTGTGCGTAAATGTTATTGCTTTAGTTGTTCTTGTTGTTCTTGTTGCTGCTGTATTGAGGATTATTTCGTTTATTTAGTATTACGAAGAAATATTCACAACCCAGCTGCTGATAAGGCTTCTCATGGCCTGAGTAATTCCAAATTCCGGATTAAACGAGCACTCATAAATATCAACATTAATGTTTCAGTGTGTCGAAATGTTAATACTCTTCCAACCATAACAATAATTGCAACGAAAACACTTCTCTGACTAAATCGTAATCAGACTTTATAGTTGAAGACACAAATGTTGTCCTATTTCTTGGATCAAATTACTTATATGATTCTTATATATGAAATGTTTGCCAACAACTTAAGTTTTTCAATGATAGTTCAATGATATCATAATTCAAATTGTTTAGTTTTGAGCTGGTTGACAAGCCGAATCGTATTTCGTATAAAGTTATTGAATTGGTTTCAAATTTGTTGAATAGCCTAATAAATGGGCATGGAGTGCCCTGATTACAATGCCATAAGAAAGGGCATACAGAAATAAAGAGCTATCGTTGTCTGTGTCAATAAATATATATGTATATATATATATACTCTATCTGTAGCTATATTGGTATTTATCTGTGACTTTTTTGCATTTCCTGTTAAATTTGCGACAACTGAACAAATGCAAATATCAACAAAAAGCAATAAACTGCATATTTACCTTCAACTGCTGAATGCAAGCGCTTATCAAAGGAAAATGGAGTCACGCGGAATGTGGATTGGTGGGGCGGAGGGGGGTTGGGAGGTTGGGAGGTTTGTGTGCAACGCAGCTGGCAAGGAAGAGGAACAGTAAACACTGCAAACAGACAAAACGATTTTACGCATTAGGCAACAGTACAGCAACTAAAGGCGAATCGGAGACGAACCCGAACCCGAACCCAAACCCAAACCCAGAAACGAACCTCAATCGCAATTGAGCCCATTATGAGCAAAGCGTATCACGGCGCGCTCTTCAGCGAAGGCGCTGAGCAGCAATGTCAAGCCTCGACGACAGAACGCCACTCAAGAGATACACACAGGGTGGGTTGTGAGGCGGGGGGGAAGGTGGGCGGAGAGCAAAAGGTGAGCAAAAGTGCCAACTATTGTAGAAGAGCGATGCACACAATCAATGCTGGTTATTATGACAATGATGATGACAGCCAAAAGGGGAATGCGAATCGAATTGCTTACGCCAAACAAACAGTGGGCCAAAACCGGGGTTCAACTGAAGCAGTGGCAGGGAGAGAGATGGGGAGGGGGGGTTTGAGTAGCGGGCAACAGCGAACGGCGAACGGCAAACAGCAGCATTGGCAGCGTTGGCAGCAGACAAACAGCAGGCAAAATGCGAAAAGAGATTCGCTCTTGGAATGCGTGTCGCACTCCACAATTGAAGCCAACGCACAGTGGCGCAAAACTAACAATAATGCGAATAAAATAACGTTAAAAAAGTAGTTTTACACACACAGAAACAAAATGCTTCTCAAATGTTACAATGCAAAGACTTTATGATCAGGATTTGACATCTAATATGGCCGAGGACATAACACAACAGTTTTAATGGAAGAACTAGAAGAAGCACAACTTATCCATGTGAAAACCGCATAATTATTTGAGCATATAATTATGGATTACGGACAGCACAATTCGAACCACAAGTTTGAAGAGAAAGGGGTCGAAGCTGCAAAATGAAGTTGGCTGATTAACTCAGAGGAATCAATATCTAAGATATCTCTAAGATATCTAAGATTACGTTGTTCTACGCTCAGAAAGAGAAGGCAGATTTATTAATAAAAGTCACATAGGGTATGTAAAAGTATATTAATATTTTAGGATTCCAATTAAGATCCCAGCAGAGTAAAAAATATGCTTGGCAAACTTAAGCTTGACATCTGAAAGGATACCCAAATTATCAAAATTTTCGATGCGTTCCAGTGATTTGCCATCAAGAAAAAAAATGTATTTAAAAAGAGCATTCGCCTATAAAAAAGACATCAATTTACATTTAACACAATTAAGATTCAATAAATTAACTCGACAGCAGTTTGAAGTGCAATTTTGGTTAGCAATTCAACAACAACAAGAAAACAATCGCATCTTAAGACGTATCCAAACTTGCCACTACTCAATCGAAACTGAACCGTTATTAGTCTTAAGCACTACAAAATTGATAACAACTTTTTGCCAAAAAATCAAACATTTTACTTTGAATTTTGGGTTTATTTCTATTAAAGTCAAATTGCATATTTTCACAATGAAGTTGAGTCAAAAAGCAAGTAGAAAGATTTTCGGCAAACTGGTTTCTCCATCTATATCTTTACACATATTTTGACTTCGATTGAAAAGTAACGAAAATTGTTAAAAACTGAAATTTGTCTGCTTTTTATAGTACCTCAAAGTAATCTGAATTTTTATTAATTTTTTTAGATGTTGCACTTAAAACAAAGAAAAAAAGTGTTGCCTGCCACTGTGCAGCTATGCAATTATTGCACGACTGGCTGAGTTGTGTCGTCATCATCATTATCATCTCCATCATCGATATCATTATTATCAGCGACAGCAACACCATTGACAACAACAACAACAACAACTCTGTGATTGGAAGTGTTGCCACAGAACCTTTTCATAGCGATTGTCATTTGGAGAAGTCAACTTGCATTCGCTTTGTGCTTGTTGCGAAGCTTTTTGTTGTTGTTCCTGTTGCTGGAGCAGTGCTTATCAGAAGACAAGCACAACAAACACACACCAATCACACACACACACACACACACACACACACTTCTGAGCATGTTTGCTTTTTGGGGTTACCGCTATCTTATTACTTATTGATTTTGTGTTATCGGCGACAACGTCGCGAGTTTTTTCTCAAGAACTCGACAAAAAAAAAATAAGAACAGAAAAAAAAAGAAAAAAAATTGGTAGAAGCAGAAAATTATGCGGCAGCTAAGTGAAGAGCAAATTGAAAAGAAGATGCCGACGACCCTCAAGAGTTAAGACTCGCACCCGACACCCCACACCCCACACCCCTCCCCCAACCCGCTGCCAACCACCCACCTAGCGTACGCCAATTCGCCATCGTCTGCCCCTCCTCATCGTATCATTCCCATTTCCATTGCAACCAAACGGCCCGCGCCCTCATACATTAAGATACTCACACTCCCCCCCATCCACACCCCTACCCCCTAAGCCAGCCACACACTCACTGATAAGGGCCGCGAAGAGCGCTGAGTGGTTGTGTGTGGAGAGGGGGTGGGGGAGGGGACAGCATAGGGGCAACAGGCGGCAAAGCGTAAAGATTGTTGCTATCTCAGCATTTTTCTTTTTTTTTTCTTTATTTCATTCTTTTTTACTTTGTCTCGCTTTTTATGCGTTTAAAATTGAAGCGCGTCGTGTTGCACGACTTGCAACTTGCAACTACAAAGTGCGCTGCGACGGGCGACAGAGACAGGCAGAGGGAGAGAGGTAGAGAGACAGAGACAGAGAGAGTGAGTTATTGGAGTTGGTAAACCGCTGATGATGACGCCAACGGCAATGGCTTTGTCTTGTGCCTGGCGAGAGGGCAAGAACGTGGGGCAAAAAAAGAAATTTTAAATAAAATAATAATAATAACGTAGTTGAGTGAGAGAATGCAAGCACGACTAGCAGATGCCCTGTAAGCTCTGTAGTTAAACAAAATCATCGATGCATCCAACCAACTTGTAAAATCTCTATTTTTGAAAATTAACTAAAACTTAAACAAACATTGGAATGCTTAATTAAAAACGCTCGATCATTTTTAGTTTAAGAACTGTCATCGTTATCGATAAATACTATTCTCAAATAAAGTTCAGAGAGGTTTCTATTCCCAAATTGACCAACAAAATCTCATTTTTCCAGTTCCAGTTTCGCTACTATTTAAACGTTCCGGTTAAGCTGATAAGTTGGTTCAAAATGTTGCCATTTTTAACTAAGAATATCGATATATATATATATATATATATATATATATATATACATATAAATGATATGCCCAGCTGTTGTGTAAAGCACTCCCGTTGATTTGTGGCAAGTGCAAAGTTACTGTCAGCGGCAAGATAATCATCAGACATACTATCTGCCACTCGAATCGTACACCAATCTCAATCTCAAGTGGGGCAGGGGCAGGCCGCTCAGTTCTTGTGTTCTTGTGGCATTTATTGCTTCGACTTCAAATGGAGCCAAGGACGAGCCGATAAGATTATCAAATTCCAAACTCAAATTCAAAGCGAATTCATTTAACAAGCGCAACATTCAAATAAATTCAGATATGTTTCCTTTGAAAATGTTTATTCTTTCTTTTTTCATGAAATGCATTCATAATTGACGGCGCAGAAACCCCCCCCCCCCCCCAACTCACCAACCACCCATAAACAAAAAAAGGTCTGCAAGAAAACGGAAAATAATTGAATTGATTGGAATGGAAATTCAAGTCAGCTGAACAATTTTCCAGAACATACATTAATTATATGCAATAAGTCCAACTGAACTTTATTCTAGACATTGTTAGCGCACAAAGCCAATAAATTTATTTATTTATATATATATATATATATATATATATATATACGTGTACATAGTGCCGCACAAAAATCAATTGCTGTTTTAATTCCGTGCTTACTTATTAAATATGCCAAATAAAATTGGTGCAGGCGGAATTTGGTTATTCTCTTCTAGAATTCAATAATTTTAAAGTATAAAAAGTATACAAATTGCGTGAAGCATTTCGAAATAACTCCAAACAGAAATTTTGGATAAATTTAAAGATATTCTGATCAGAAACGAAGTTTGTCACAGCATTTCAATACCCTCTTCTGCAAGGGCATGAAAAAAACAGGGCGCTGCATGTGTGTGTGTGTGTGTGTAGCTGCATATACGAATGCTACACATATATAACAAAAAAAAAATATATATATATATATATATATAAGTATATATCGGCTGTTGCCTGGGGGCAAATGCTCTTTTTTCAAGTTCGTTGCCGGCGCTCACTTTACTGCCACTTAACGGTATCTGCATCTCTCTTGCTGTACTTGAACTCTCCCACTCCACACACTCCTTACCGCTACCCCCCCCTCCCCCTCCCCCTCTCCCTTCCCACCAAAGACTTGTCTCCAGTCTGCAGTTTTTGGCACTTGATTTATGACCAACGGCATTTGCCGGACTCAGACGCCTTTTTTCTCATCTTTTTGTTTCTGTTCTTTTAACAGTTTTCGTGCAACAAGTGCTGCTCAAGACAAAGAAGAAGACGAAGCCGAAGAAGAAGACAAAGACGAAGAAGAAGACGAAGCAGATAAAGTTGGAGCTGAAGTTCGCCTTTAGCTGCCATGGCAAAAATGATCAAAGTCAGCCGTTTGACTTTTATCTGAATTTTGTGAGTTTTTTTCACTAGTTTTTGGCTCATTTGGCTCTATACGCAAAATAGCTGTAAAAATAAAGTTGTGTTTTTCATTTCTCATCTCTCATTTCTCATTTTACATTTTCATTCATTTTATTTAATCCACGAACAATGAATGCAGCTTAAAATCGCTGTTTACTCAGTTTCTTTTATGGATGCGAACTTTTTAGCTTTATCAGAAGGGTTTTATTTTTATTAATTTTTTTTTATATATTTTTTATTTTTTTGTAGATTCTCCACTATATTTCAAACTTGGAATTGTAGCATTTAAAGAGTTGTTAAGAATACTTAAAGCAAAGAAAAAATGATTCTGAAACGAATTTTATCGAATTTTTACACACAATAAATAAATATATATTTAGAATATTCGAAATTTATCTTTATTTTTGTTTTTCCCATCTCTTTAATTTATATATATATATATATATATTTATATATATATATACATATATATCTGTATCTTCTCTTTTGCTCGCAGCCTTACCTCAAATTAATAGATAGAAAATCAATTTTCAGCTCTTTATGCTTTTTATGAACTAAATTTACGGTTCAATTTGTGATTCGTTTCTATTACACTGCGTGGGGGCAGTGGCAGGGGGCGGGCAGTGTTGTTAACGGAATGAACAGTGGGTGGGGGGTGGTCTGTGCTCTGAATTCTAAGCACTGTAATCATGACAGCCAAACACGCCAGTTGAGCTAAAGGAAAATTTTGACTGAATCGACGTCCTGCTCACAGCCCCCGCCCACGCCCTCAACAGCCCCTTGTCCAGGAATTTGTTGATAGTTTCGTCGTCGTCGTCGTCGTTCTTGTTGTTGTTGTTGTTTAGTTGTTGTCGTGCCAAAAGTTTGTTATTATATTAAAATAATATAATGCTCATTGCTTGCTTGCTGCTGCTGCTGCTTCTTCTTCGTCTTCGTCTTCTTCTTCTTCTTCTTGTTAATGTTGCATGTTCTTGTTGCTTGTGGCATGTGAGCATAAATCATTTGAATTCCGCTTTGCTTTTCCACTCGCATTCGAAGACATTTCGTGTGACGCCATATTTGTCAAATGACGTTTAAATTTATGAGCAAATGATATATGAGTAACAGGCGCACACACACTCGCACACACACACACATAGTAACACTTGAGTGCATTTTGAATGAATGCGACTTTCCTGCTCGAGCCCGACTTGTGTGCCCAAAAAGTAAAGTTCAATAGACACACACACACACACACACACACTGGGGTGTAGACAACATATTTCGCGTTATTTGATATGTTAAGAGGAAGAAGAAGTAAGAAGAAAAAAAACATATGTGGGCCATTTTCTACGTCTGTTTGCAGTTCGCAGCTTGCCTCCTGCTCGCACACACACACGCACTCGCACACACTCTCCCGTTCCCTCTCGCTCTCTCTCTCACTCTCTCTTTCCAACGTTTCTTTTGTTACACTTGTTGTTGTAATAAATAATTAACGCCCTCAGCAAATACGCGGCACTCAAATTTTTGGAGTCACATTTTCGGTGTCGATGGATAAATACAAAAAAAAAAAAAATATATATATATATATATATATATAAATATATAAGAAAGAATATACTAAGGGTTCGATTTTTAAAGCCGAGCAATTAAAGTAATAAAAGAAAAAATATATATAGGAGAAAAACTGAAACTTAAACTCACCTTATAATAATTGTTGTGTATGGCAATTGCCTGACATCCATGGATGGATAAAATCCGCTCAAAGGATGCACAATATTAAATATTTATGAGCTGCAATGATCAAAGAGAAGCAGAAACAATTAAATAAGAGCGTCTGAGAAGAAGTAAAGAGAAGTTTGAGAGCGATCATCAAACAAAAATGACAACAAACAGACATGTTCGATGCGGTTTGAGTTGTGTGCTTTGCGTTGGAGTTTGATTGATCACCTTCAAAAGCGGAGAGAGAGAGAAAGAGAGAGAGAGAGTTAGCTACTTTTAGTAGAGATAACTGTGGTACGACGAAAAACCAGGTAAACGACGGAGTAAACAAAACATAATGCGACGCTGCGAGCGACAGAGACAGCAGCACAAAGCAAACAGAATATGCCGACAGAGAAAGGGAGAGAGAGAGAGTGAGAAGAGAGTAACTGGCGCGTAGGCGCTGAAGAACAATAAACAATAAAAGTACGAACCAGAAACAAAAAAAATAATAAAAATAAGTACGAAAAATGTGTAGCGATGAATCAAAAGCCCAACAAGAACAACAACAACAACAACAGCAGCAGCAGCAGCAGCAACTGAAATTGAAATGGGGAAAAAAATGAACGGCAAAAAAAAAGCAGTAAAAATTCGTTAATTTAGGCAAGCCGAAAAAAAGTGAATAAGAAGAGGCAGACGAAATTGACGTCTGGCTAAAAAACAGCAACAATGAAAACAAGAACAACAAATGAACAAGTGAACAAACGGTTAATGTCTGTCGAGACAAAAATTCCAATTCGATTTATTAACTGAATTTTGTTGTCAATTATCTGTGATTCTCTCGCTCAATTTTGTATCTGAAAGATGCGGACGCAGTGCAGCACACAGATACCAAATGAAACTGTGCAAAATTAATATTTTATGTTTATTGTTCGGTTGATTTAACAAAGCAGTGTTTGGCAAAAACAACTTGTTTGTTTATTCATAATTTATTTTTGCATCTGCAACATATATGAAACTTTAGCTTAAATATAGCTGAGAGTTGAGCTTGAGCCAAACTAAATAATTATCGAACTATCAATCTCAATCTGTATTCTGTATTTATGCTTGCCACAGATTTTGACCATGCTACTTAAATTGATGCTTGTGTTTATTGTATTCCAGGAATATCCTCCAGGAGTTTTTAGTTTCCTTTTCTTTAAATTCTTTGCTTCTTAAATTCATAATATGTTTTTGGTATCTTTGAAGTTGCCTTATTTGTTTTCGAACTCATCGATCAGGAAGCGAACCGAAAAAAATGACGACAACTGTACAACAACAACAACAACAACAGCAGCAGCAGCAGCAGCAGCAGCAGCAGCAGCAATATGTACTAAGATGGAGCAGCAGATGCAGCAGAAGTTAAGGCAAAGGAAGGAGAAGAGGAAGCACAAGAGCTGAAGCAGAAGAAGAAGCTGAGAAAGAAATGTGTGCTGTTGCCTCATTAAGAGGCACGACGAGAACAACAACAACAGCAACAGACGACTTCAGGTTCAGCTTCAGTTTTTGTCAGCTGCCTTTTTTCTTTTTAGCCTGGGCATCCACACAAGTTGTTGTTGCCTTAATCATCGCCAAAAACAAGTTTGGACTGTTGTCGTTGTTGCTGCTGTTGCTGTTGTTGTTGTTGTGTGTTTGGCTTAGCGCGTAACCCCAAACCTCAAACTCCAACTCCAACTTCAAACTCCAGCAATGCAGTCACGACTCTCTCTCTCTCTCTCTCTCTCGCGCTCTCTCCATCTTTCTGTATTCTTGTGTGATGCCCAGAGTCCAGTTTTTTTTTTCTTTTTGTTGTTTTGTTTTTCGCTTGTTGCATTCAGTTTTGTTGTTGTTGTTGTGGTTGCTCTCGCTCCATTTTTGGCGCTGACCACGAAAGAAGCAGAAACAATTCCAGAAACAGAATTTATATATTATATACATTTTATATAATATATATATAATATAATACAATTCTTGAGAAAACAACAACTTCCTTTAGCATTTTATTGTTGCTTTAATTTTTGCCTTTGTCTCTGCTTCTCTTTCTCTTTGCTTCCTTTTCAGTCGCACATGTGTGCATGTGTGTGCGTGTGTGAGTTTGGTGAATTTAGGCTCAACTATCGCTTAAGCGGCTCTCCTGTTACAAGCATACACACACACACACATATAAAAACTTGCGAAAAAAAGGAGAAAAAAGAGCTTTTCGCATGCGAATCGAAGCCAAAGAAGTTTTAAAGCAGATGCTGAAGAAGAAAAAGAAGAAGAAGCAAAAGCAAAAGATGAAAACTTTTTTTAGTTGATATTCTCCGAGTCGCGGAGTGAATTCAAGCAAAGGTCTTAAAATTGGGCAAACTTCAAGTGAATCGTGTGAAGAGCTTTCGTGTGGATTCGACCAAAAAATGAAATAAAAAAGAAACAAAACGAAACAAAACAAAACAAAAATAAAGTACTCGAAGCTGTTTTTGAATAGACCTGCCTGATCGAAATGCCCAGCAGACAAAAAGTAATTATGAGCAAGACTGTTAGTCAACGATTAGTTTCCCATTAACGCAATATGCAAATTTTGTAATTTGCTTGGCAACGCTTTTTATGTTGAATGTTTAGTTAAGTTTTAGTGCTTAAATTTTGTTAAATTCAATTCAATTCGATAGAATTTTTGAAATTAATTCACTATTCATTTCAATATTAATCATTATTTTTCAAATCCTTTTGTGGCATTTACATTTTCAATGCAAGCTTGGGACGCAAGCTTCTTTCCCTTCATCCATCTCTCTCGCTCTCTCTCTCTCTCTTTCGCTCCAATTGCAAGAATTTGTCATGTCATTTCTTAATAGAATTCACCTCAAATTACATGGAATATTAACATTCTCTTTGGCTGCTTCGCAGCAATTTTAATTTCTCTTTGGCTTATTTTTGCTCCCTATCTGCCTCTCCCCCTACCCACCTACTCCACTCCCCACACCACTATACATAGCTATGCTGTGCTAATCACCTTTGTTATACTGCTTCTTCTTGCTATTCTCATTGCCCTGAAAAGACGTTGTCTCTGCTGCTCTGTTGCTGTTGCTGTCAGACGCAACTTCATTAAAAGCACACTTACACACACACACATGCACACACACACGCACGCACAGACACACAGATGGGCGCAATGGGGATTTGTCCTTTTTCGGCTAACTGTACTGACTCTCCCGAAAAAAAAGAAACAAGCAGCAGCAGCAACTACAACAACAACAACATTAAGCTAATGCTGCGACGTCGCTGTCGCTGTCGTTGTCTCTGCCGCTGCTGCGGCTGCGACTGCGGCTGCTGCTTTCTTTTCCTTTTTGGCAAACGTCAATTACAGGCAAGACGTCGCTGTCGACGTCGGAGCTTTTGCAACAAGAACAAGTTTTTGCAACATTGTTTTTTCGTCATTGAAACCCTGTTGTTATTGTTGTTGCCGCTGCTGCTGCTGCTATTTTTTCGCTGCGTTTCGATTTTTGGTCTTTTTTTTTTTGGTTTTTGGCCATGCAAAATGCAATTCTCATTGTGATTCATATTGGCTTTTAAATTGGCCATTTTATGCGCTTTTTGCTTAGTGCAAATTTATTTATTTTTTATGTGTTCTGTTTGATTTGTTGGTGTTGTTGTGTTTGTTGCTTTGCTTGTTATTGTTTGCGGACATGAACCGGTTGAACGAGTATTGAGAATAATTATTATTTGAACTTTTGCTGCCTTTTTCTTTTTTTGCATTTTTGATTGTTGTTTGTAATTCGAACTGAGCATGTAAAAGAGAATTGTTAATCGAGCTGCAGGCAACAGCAGCTGTTAGTTAAAGAATAAGCGCTGTTGTTGTAGCTGTTATTGTTGTTGTTGCTCTTTTATAAGAGAGCACGTAGGAGAGAGCGGGCAGATCAGCTAGCTGCTAATGATGCTGCACTCGAGAGAGGAGTAAGCGCGATCGCAAGCTGCGCCTAAAAGAGCACACACACACACACACGCGCGCACACATGCAAAAGTCACAGACTGCAAGCCAAAACATAGTGATGCTATTGTTGTTCTTGTTCTTGTTGTTGTTGCTTTTTCTTCTATTTGTTAGGCTCATTTTGCTCCGCTGCTGCTGCTGCTGCATTTGTTGGCTTAACCGGTTCAACGGGTTAACGCTGCACTCACACACACACACACACATACGTCGTTGGTGTTGTAATTTAATTTAATTCCTTTTATTATATATCTGTGTGTGTTTTTTTTTTTTTTTTTTTGTATATTATTTGCTTGATTACCTTTTGCTTTAGTCGCTCTTCGCTTGGAGCAGCTTCTGTTTTGAATTTTGCTGTTTGCTTTTGCTTTTGTGTTGCCTTTTGTGATTTATGATTTATTATTTATTATTTATTGGCATTTGGCATTTGGCATTTGCTTCAACTGCACTCGCATTTGATTTCGCACTCACTTCTTGATATATTAACAATAACAAAAAAGAATAATTGCATTTAATTGGAACATGGACAATCGTCGTTGGTCAAAAGCAAAAAAAAAAAAACACGCGCGCATTTTGCGGCACTTTCTGTTAACGGAATTCGCTTCAGTGCTTGAAATTGGAATTGGTATTCCTCAACAACTTCTTCGTCATTTTCTTTAGCTAATTTATTGGTTTGCCGGCGAAACAACGAAACGGAGAATTTACAAGATTCACACAAAAATTTACGGAATTTACGTTCAACACTCTCGCTCGAACCCGAACCCGCTGCACGTCCGCGTCGTACGGCTTTGCTTTTGCATCTGCCAACATAGCGGTTACAGTTGCATCTGTTAAGCGGCCGTGTTTGGCTACGCCAGCCGGGCATGCTTATGCGGCTGCGCTGTTACGGCAACAGTGTGCCGCCCAACCAGGCCTGTTAAGCGCGTCGCAACCTGTTAAGCACATGTTCGCACTCGCTCTCTTACTCCCGCCTTCTCGCTCGTAAGAGAGCAAGGCTCTGCGCTCTTAAAATACGAGTTGCACGATGATTAATCTGTGATTTATGCGTGTGTGTCTATTAGTTGTTATTATTGTTGTTTTTATCAGTTTTATTTAACAGTAATTGGCAACAGTAAGTAAAAATTGCTGCGGCTGTTTTGGCTTGATTTATTGGTCGAGTTGAGTGCGTTGCACAGTTGTCCTGGGAGATTAATACATGCAACACATGGGCAACCAAAAGACAAATATAGCTCAGATCGTATTGATGGCCATTCTCGGAACATATTCTGCCAATCAAAGCTCATCTAACTTTTTTAATAAGCTGCAGGCAGTTGCAAGTGCCACAAGAGATCACTCTCCGTGTAAAAGGGTTCGTCCAGCAGTTGCAAGTGCCACAGGAGTGTCACTTTATGGATCACTTAAAATTCTACAAAAAAAATAAGCTTGCCACAAATTCACCAACAACAAAGTTGCAAAATTCTCAACAATTTGCCACTCAGTGGCAATTAACTAATTACATAATTATTATCATAATTATGATCATCTTTTATGCGACTCGTTTCTTTTTTGGTTGCAAATTGTGATTACGATTATTATTTTTTATTTTGTTGTTGCTTTTTATTAGTTGCTGCTTTTTGCGGTTTCAGTTTTCTGTTTTGGTCAGAAAAATAAACGTGCAACGTGCAACGTGCCACAAACATAAAGCAAAGTGTGCCACTCTCAAGTCGAATATGGAAATACAAAATAAATATTTTCAAACAGATATAAAACCACATTGAAAAATTAACTAAATACTACAATTAATAAAATATTAGAAATCAAGAAATTTATATTAAATGAAGATTAAATAAATGAATTTATTGAACTGGAAATAAACTGCTGACTTTTAATTAAAAGCAAATTAATTATAATTAAATCAATAAAAATGAGAAAAGTTTGTGGGTTGATCTTTAAAAGGGGATGTTATCGGTGTTATCGATAGGCAGCTATCGATGTTATCGATCTGCGATTAATGATGCCAAGTCAAGTAATATTTAAAAGAAAACGCAACAAATGAATTGAAGCAAATACAGGCAAAACTGCCTACTTGCCACAAGTGGCATGCTAGCCATTTTGTCAATGTTAAGCCCAGCCCCCCCAGCCCCCCTCCCTGCTCCTACTTTCCACGCGTTTTCTTCGTTTCTTTTGTGGTCGTTGTTGGGGGCAACAAAATGTTGCTTTAATTAACGGCTACGTTTCGCACACAGTTTGTCAATGAGGCAGCAAGCGAGTGTGTGTGTATGTGTGTGTGTGTGTCTCTGTGTGTGTGTGTTAGGTGTTAGGTGTGGGTGCAAGTTGCGGGTCGCTTAAGCGCCGCCCACACGGTGACCTTGAGCTGACTGATAAGGCCAAGGTTCTTTTGTTTTGCCAGGCAACACTTGTGGATGCCAAGTGGTAGGGGGTATGGGTGATAGGGGAAGGTGGGGGAGGGGGTGGCAGGGAGAAGTGACAGGTGCGCTGGGTGGAGTCGTATCAGCACTTCCTGTCAGTCTCACAGCAAATTATCAAATATTGCTGCAGCAACACCGGAAATTTGCAACCTTCCAATTTTTTTTCGGTTTTTTTTTTTTGTATTTTTGGTTGATTTTTTTTATGTGGCACGTCGATAGCGGTAATGTTGCTGCCGCTGTTGGTGTTGTGCTGCCTATTGGCGTCATAAAATTTGTCAATTTATGAAAATGTCGAAATATGGCAAATACACAAAAATGTCGCAAATGTTTGCCAAGCAAAATACACTCAGAAAAACAGAAAAATTCGAATTCGAATTCGATATGAGATAAGATAACCTGATAAGCCAGCTAGCCTTAAAGTATGTTATACAATAAATACAAGAACAGTAAAAAAATTGATATCATATACGGGATATATATAAGACATCTGAAGAATCCATATTTATTATAAAATGAAGAATTATAGAAAATAAAAATAAGAGTAGCAAAAAGACATCAGATCAATTGCAATGATAGAAATCCATCATTTAAGTTTCCTTAAAGCATATTATCAAATTAACAAGTATAAAAAATAATAATTAATACAGAAATTGCCTCGAGTTAAAGGACATCTTAAACAAGGTCATCCAGCGATGATTTGCCTAAAAGTGTGTTATAAAATTAAATATTCTACAAATTATACAAAACAAAAATAAGAACAGAGAAAAAGATAAATTAAAAATAAATTAAATCCAGAATGTAAGTTTCTCTAAAGTTTATTACATAATTAAAAACAACAAAAAGATACAAATATGAACAGAAATTGCCCTGAGTTAAAAGGCATTTTAATAATCCAGATGTAAGTTGCCTTAGAGATTATAATAAAACCAATTATCCAAAAATTATAAAAATTAACAATTATATAAAATAGAAATAGGAACAGAAGAAAAATGTATCAGATAAATTGTGTTGAGGCAAAGGACATCACAATAATCCACAGATAAGTTGCCTTAAAGATTATAATAAAATAAAATATTCTACAAACGATGGGAATCTAGAAGATAAGGTATATTACAAAATTGATTCCATTCCCAACAACACAAGAATGACCACAATTGAGTCGAACAGAAACAGAACCGGTTCGTCAAATGTGTTTCTCGCACAACAAATGAGTCATTCGAATTTCTGAATCGTTACTCAAAAGCTGCACAGCTGCTGATTCACTGCATCGAGTCGGCTGTGCAACCTTTTTCAAAAAATAGTTCTGAACCACTTCTAAAGCACCTCTAACAAAAAGGAATTGAAATAAGAATCAAACAAGCAATCATTAAACCCTGCTTGATAAAACTTATCCTGGGCATATTTAAATTAGGACTGCATTTATTTGTGCAACTTGTTGAGCCACTTGGAAGCTGCCACACGTTGAAATACTTTTCAAGCACTTTTCAGCAATTTATGTGAACTTCTCTGATCAGTTCAAAACTGAGTTGCATCTGAATCTGAATCTGTGAAAAGCTGCTCCACTCGTTTCTCTCAGTGTGTGCGCAGCTTGTCTTGTTACTGGACTTGTCTAAGAGTCATCATTTATATGTGTGTGCCACATACCTGTGTGCCTGTGTACCTATGCGGCAGGGTGTACCTGGCACGTACCGTTTCCACTGGCGGCTCCAAATGCTTTTAATAAAGTTACAAAACCGACAACAGAATCCGCTGGAATGATGGCAGTGGGCCAATGGGGCAGAGGGGCAGAGGGGCAGCTGCCCCAAAGTGTGGCATAAATAAAAATACATTTTATGTGCGCGTATATTCAAAATTATTGAAACAGAGACTGACGCAAAAAAAAAAAAAACAAAAAAAACAAACCAAGCAACAACATTTTATGTTGCAGTTGTTGTTGCCGCTATTGTTGCCGTTGTTGTTGTTGTTGTTGTTGTTGCGGTTACTGTTGAAAAGGGTATTCAAATATTGGATTGAGATTTTTGTGCGAAAGGAATCGAAAGTTGAGCTGCACTTCAAATGAATAATTGAAAGAAACTTTTTTATTATTATTTTTTTTTTGGTATTTAGCTCGATAAATAATTTTACATTTTATTCAAAATTTACTTGAATTCAATTCTTTGCTTGTACTTTTTTGACATTATTAAAGAAAGACATTATTAATTAAAGAAATAACTAAATTTCGATTCTGTTTGACTTCAACAAATGCAGTAATAAATCAAATATAAAATCAAGTCCAAGAAAATCTATACTTATCAACTCTTCTTTCTTTCTCTCTCTGTCTGTCTCTCTCTCTCTCTCTCTCTCTCTGTCTCTCTCTCTCTATATATATATATTTTTTTTTTACTATTTATTCTAGAGCAACTGCAATTCGGTGTTTAAGTCTTGTTGTTGCTTCATTGCTTCTGTTAACGTTTTTGTTCTTATTATTGCTGTTGTTGTTGTTGCTTGTTGTTCTTGTTGTTTGTTGGTAGAACACACACAGTTCGCTTAACGACAATTTCTCACTTTATTGTTGCTGTTTTTGTTGTTGTTGCTTTCTGTTTTTATACGCTGAACACATTGAAATTGGCCTTAAAGAGTGTAATGAAGTTGTGCAAAAGTATGTTTCAGGCAGAAAGCAGAAGCAGTCCATAAGGAATAGATATATATTCCTGATCGGCATCAGTAGCTCTGTCGATATTAAGATATGTTCGTCTGTCTGTCTGTCTGTTTGTTCGCCTGCTTGAAGAGAAGTGTCTCAGAGACATTTGCAACTGGTCACCTTCAATTGGGAATGTCAGCTTATTTTATTTTTATCGATAATTGTGCCCAAGATAAATCGATTTCCGATAGCACTGCATATAGTTCACCAATTGATATTTAATATACACAAAAATATGATGTATCAAAGTGGTCGAATTTCATGAAGATCCTCTGCGAAATAGTCGAAAACATATTCTCATATTGATCAGCAGCATCTGTGAGAAAGATATGGCAGATAGTGCACCGTTATCTACGATATATATATATCGTATATATATATATATATATATATATATTTCGATTCGAACTTGTGTATAAATAAATCTAAACGGTGCGTTAATTATTTTACCACATTATTTTATTCGCAATTAAAGCTTATCGCCAAGCCGCTTACATTTGGGTGTGCAAAGCTTTCTCATTTGCAAATTTGGCAATAAAAACACCACTTTCACAATTATGACGACAAATTTAATCACTAAATTATTTCTTTTGAATATCGGAACGGTGCCTATATCAAGTATGGATGGGTAAATGAGACTATTTAAAGCAGGCGCTGTGAATTCATCCCTGAAAAAGAATTAAAAAATAAATAATAAATAAATAAATATTTAAAATATGTAAAAATCCTTTTAAAAATCATATTTCAATTATAAAATAAAGTCAACAAACAGTAAAGAATTCGACATCACTATATCAATATATCTGATAAATATTTCTTATTTTTCAGTTTATAAATTGTATTTTAAGTTTAAGATCATTTCTTAGTTGACATTAAATAAATATTTCTGCCATATTTTGAAATCGACTCAAAAGTAGTCTAAGACTTGAGTGACTTTTCACAGGGCATCTCGTAGTCGAGCTGACTCGACCATAAAATTCTTATTTGGATTTTTTTTTATTTATTCATGTGGCCATGTTTATTGTCTTTCGACGCATTTGCCAATACCCGCAGCAGCAGCCGCAGCAGCAGCAGCGACAACAACACCAAAAATTGCTGACACAAAACCAACGACAACAACAACAACAGCAACGACAACAACAACAACAACAACAACAACAATAAGAGCAACACGCAAATTGTTTGTCTCAGCAATTGCCATGAGTTTTTTTTCTGCTTCTTTTTTTTGCTTTCGCTTTTTTTTTCTTCCGTTTTGTTCTTGTTTTCTGTTACTGTTACTGTTGCTGTTACTGTTACTGTTGTTGTTGTTGTTGCTGTTGTTGTTGCTGCTTTTATAAATCATGCCTACAAGTATGCAACGCAATTTTTTTCAATTACAACTCGCTGGCAATTTACTTTTCTACGGCAGCATGTAAATGTGTGGGGGGGGGGGGGACTGCTGATAGGAGTATATTGTATGGGGGTCTTTGGGCGTGTGGATGGTTGATGCTGTGGCGCCTTCAACCCTGCGAAATTCCTTGTTTGTTTCCTTTTTCTGCAATTGCAATCGGCAATTTATGTGGTTTTCGTTTTGGGACAGCGCTTCGTTGCCAGTAGGCGTGGGGGGCGTGGGCGGTGTGTTGTTTGTTTGTTTGTCTTTTTTGTTAAGGGAAGGGAAGGGAAGGGAAGGGGTAGCCAGCGCGGCTTCTTCAATTTGTACAAGGCAATCGATGCTGAAGGTGCCGCTGCTCATTTGAATGACACTCGAATCGCATCGGTTGCATTCGAATAAAGCGAACATGAAACCAGTGAGAGCATTGCAGGCGTGCGTAGCCGACTGCGCAATACTCTGCTACCAATAAGTAATACCAGCTGATAACAGTTAGCAGAGAACAGGTAGGGTGTGGCCAAGAAGAAGAACAAATTTGCGAAGAGTTTCCTAGTTTCCTAGGGAGATATGGGGGAAAGTGGGCGTGGCTGCAAAAAAATGATTAGAGAAAGTGGAGTGGGCGTGGAGGCGTATTCAATTATCTATCGATCTCTTAGGGGAGGTCAGATCAGTAGCATAAGTTCGAAATTTGGTGACTCTACAAACTGTGGAAGATATGCGCATTCTCTAAGTTGCTGAGCGCAGCGGGTGTGGGCGTGGTCTGAAGATGTATATGCCGATCTCTGAAGAAGGTTACCAGCTAGTTATCTGCCAAGTTTAGTCACTCTATCTTTAAAATTGTGCGAGATATGCTGTTTTATCGATTTACACTTTTTGAAATATCGCCTTTGGCGATTATGGGCGTAGCCACAGATATGGCATTTGCCGATCTTTCAGGGATATCGACAACAACCAACCATTCACATTTTGTGACTGTAGCCTTAAAATGATGGGAGAGATGTGCCTTTATCGATATGCGATTATCGATAAAAAGCTATAATCGAGCCAAGAAAAGTTGTGTGAGAAGTGCGAGCAAAATAAATGAGAGTTCTGATATCATCTGACTTCAATTTCTATTCCAATAATGATTATATAGATCTTCTGCTTTCTTTAATTATTTAACTTTTTTCCAACTGATTCGCTGTGAAACGCTGACAAGCAAAATCTGTGCAAGTCCCCAGATAAATGATGAGATACTTTTAAGTTTTGATAAATATTTGAGATATATTTAAATGGTTTTTGACAGTGTGCAACTGAGGAGGCTGGCAGGGAGGCAAGGGGCGTGTAGCCCTTGTGTAAGGTTGCAAATGACACCAAAAATAACCCCGTCAAAAGCAGCAACAGCAGAAAGCAGCAACAACAAAATGGTCTGCTTTAATTTAATTAAAATGTCATTATTATCTCTCTCTCTCTCGCTCTCTCTCTCTCTCTCGCTCTCTTGCAACACATTGGAAGTTCAACGTTGACAGTTAGTCAGTTCATAATTTACCAGTTAAATGCCAAGTCGGAGTCACAGTTAGCAAACATTGCAGCCTCCCCTCCCCACTCAGACACTCTTTGCCCCTGCCACATTCAGCAACAGCGCACAATAGCTGCCACTGCATAACTGCAATTAAAATAAAACAAATAAATGTCACCTGTGTGTGTGTGTGTGTGTGTGTGTGAGTTGTGTCTCTTTTTTATGTTGACATTCTGACTGAGTACAATAAAATATTTGCAGCTTTTCGCGACTTACAAGTCGCAGCTGTTTGTTGTTCTGGTTGCGACAGTTGTTGCACCTCTGCTGCAACCATCTCACAGCAAGCCAGCAAGCAACTCACAAAGGAGACACCTTGCAACCAAGACACTTTGCCACCCATCGTAAATCGTACACATCTTAGATATTCAGAGCAGCACATCTATATGCAAAACAACTCTTTACACATTTTCAATGGGTTCGGGGCACAAATAAATATATCAAAAAAACAATAAACTAAAGGCTTTTGCTGTTGTTGTTGCTGTTGTTGTTGTTGCTGTTGTTGTCTGTTGTTTGTTGTCTGTTGACAGCTTAAATAAGACAACGGCAAACACTTGACGGTTGTTGCGACCTTCACCTGGCTAAAAGATACTTGACATCTCCACACAATTGGCCAAAACAGACTCGGAGAGTCTGCAACCATTTGAGAAAATATTATTATTAAGTGCAAGCCGCAAACAATAACTGGAATGGTGAGTTTAAAGTTCACATATCTAGAAAATATATAAATACTAGAAAAAGTAATAAAATAGTGTTTGGACTGGCTACCTTTGGCATTGTAATAATAATAACACTTTTCTAAATTCTCATTCAGCTCATCTGGCATCAAATTCAAAATTGAATATTTATTTTTTAATGCTTTTTGCCTATTCAGACATTCGATGAGGGCGGAGGAGACCAATGAGAACTGCCTGACCTCCTCGACAGCGGTGGCAACGATCCCAAGATCAACAGGGTCACAGCTCAATTATCTGAATGTGGGGTAAGCAGCAGTGATTTCCCCAAACAGCTGTGAGTCCGTTTAGCTAATGGCCACTGTGAGTTGCACACAGCTCTGGGTTTAATCCGAACGTGTTTCCCACACTGCGACTGCGACTGCGACTCGAGCAGAGCAGTGATTCGAAGGGCGGCCAACTGGACGCCAATTGCCCCACGGCAGTCACCCACCAGCAACCACGTCAAGTTGTCGCCCAACCAGGACGCAACAGCAGCAGCAGCAGCGACAACTGTTGGCTGGAGACGCAGCCAAACTGGTTGCGGCGCCATCGTTTGACCTTTGACCAGTGGCTGCTGTCCAAAAAGTGAGCCCAACTTTGGAAATTAGACATTCCTCGTGAATATATATATTCGATGGCCCATGTCTGTCTGTTTGTCCGATTTGTACATGCAAGAGCCTCTTGGAATTATATACTGATATGCCAGAATCGGCCGAACTAGAGCATATATAGATAGATGTAGGACTGATTGTGTTCTGCTTATTATTAATAATAATAATCGTTATAAGTGGCAGTAGCAGTCAAAGATGAGCATGGGACTTGCAACCCAATTGTTGACTCTATAAAACAAACGATTTATTTCCTCGAGAGGACTCGTCCCGAACTCGACTCTCTCGTTCTGCTGTTCTTCTAGGACTCTTCTTCTACGACTGCTGTTAGATCTGTCAAGCAGCGCTGTAATCCCACGACAACTACTCGCCATATGGATGCCATAGCATCAGCTATCTATAACTGCCACAGGATCGGTTGATCTTGTTTTTTATCAATTTATAATTATGTTTGGTCCTTAAGGGTTATGAGACACATGCAATTATTGTTACAGTTGGGAGACCTGCACTGCGATCTAGTAGCTCTATTGGGCCCCCTTCTGAGCCTATACTTCTAGTCCATCAACCCCAGCATCCCAGACAGACTCTGCTAGGATATACCTCGAGGATTCTTCGGCCTAGTTTGGTTAGGTGACTTCTTAGGCCCAGATCTGCTGTCAGTAGACCGGTGAGCATCCGCAGCCCATTCTTTCCCTTTGGTTGTTACTTGCTTTGTGATTGTAGCCACACCCACAGATATCTAAGTTGCAGTCGACTAAAGATGCATTCCTGTTTGCAACACACAGGAAACAGGAGCTGGTGCGTCGTTGTCAGTTTCGTCGCGAGTTGCAGCAACAGAAGCAGGTGAGGCAGGTGCGCAAACAGATGTCGGATCAATGCTATGCGGATTGGCTGCACCTGAAGCGTCGCAGTCGAGTGAAGGCGTCGACGACGACGGCGGAGGCGGCTGCACTGGTCGCATCGACGTCGGAGCAGAGACACCGCTGCTTGCGGCAGTGGGAGCAGCGTAAGCAGCACGAGTCGCAGCAGAGACGCGAACAGCAGCTGCGCGCCAAGGAGCAGCAGCACATGGACGAACGGGTGCGTGAGCAGCTCTCCCGGCTGTCCTGGCAGCGTTGGCTCGCCCAGCTGGCGGTCAAGTCGCTCAAGCCCCGATTCGCAACGGGGCAGCCGGGCAAGACCAGGTCGTCAGCTGGAGGAGCAGCGTCGCCAGTGTTGACGCAGCAACAGCGCCGAAAGTTGCAGCAGCAGCTGGCAACCATCTCTCTCCGCATGCCACTCTCCGTGGCACAGCGTGCGCTGTGCGAACGCGACAAAGCTTCGATTAATCGCAAAGCTTCACTTTTGAAGTCAGTTTCAGCTTAGCCAAAATCAAATTCTACAACAAAAAAAAGACATACAAAAATGTTTAAGAAATAATATTAAAAGTTGCTTAAAACTCAGTGAGGAGCTTTGAGCGTTTTGGAGAAGCTTCCGTTAAAGTTGAAGTTAACTTAATTGACAACCAACTTCAGCTCTTCATATTCACATAATTAGTTGAAAGCTTTTCAATTATTTATTTCAACTTTATTTCCAGCTTTTTAAGCAGATTAAACTATCGGCGATAGTTAAATGATTACTTAATTGCGAGAGAGAGAGCCAAACACAACCATAGACAAAGTGGCGAGGAGCTTTGCGAAGCTGTTTGCTCTGTTGGCCTTATCTTATTGTAACCAAAATCAGCTACTAGTTGTTGACTGTTGGCTGTTGGTTGTCGGTTGTCGGTTGTTGGTTAATTCAATTAGGGACACAAAAGCAGAGGCAACTTGACATTGTCGGTCTCACTGGCTCACTGACTGGCAACTGGCAACTGGCAACTGGCAACAGCCCCAGGCACAGTTGCAGGCCTCTTAGGTGCTTCACTCTGACCAGACTATGAGCAGCAGGTGAGTGTGTGGCTTAAGGATGATCCACAAGACCGAAACGCCAAATTCCGAGTTCATCTGCCCATCTGCCCATCTGTCCACTTGCCTACTTGCCCACTTATCCGTTTAATCCATTTTCATTGTGTCGCTCAGTTAGATTTGTTGGTCTGGCAGAACAGCACACACAACTTGCCTTTAATGCTTGCCCCAAACACACTACCTGTGTGTCCAATCGATGCCTCAATGCCCCACAGAGAGAGAGAGAGAGAGAGAGAGAGAGGGAGATAAAGTCAGTGCAGCTGCTGCTGCTGATTTGAGTGCCGGATAAAAGGGAACCTACATTTTAGCCAAAAATTGCAAGCAGTGTTTTATGTTTCCCTCGTCATTCTCCCCCTATTTTTCTTTTTGGCCAACAAATATTCGTTGGTTGCCTGCTTTCGTGTTTGCCAATCCAATGAGCTGCTTGGAGCAGCTTCAACTTCAACTTCAGCTCCGACTCTGACTCTGACTCCAGCTGCAGCTTGCAACTTACAACTCCTTGCAGCTTGTTTCATTTGTTAAGCTGAGTGCAACAATTTTCGTGCATCTCCATGGACCAAACAATGGCCACAGATCGATGGGAAAATTGTTATTGTGTTTGCACACACACACACACATTCACAGTAATCATATTGAGCAAACCCCAAATTAAGACCACCAACATTTTTAGACACACACTCAACACTCATCTGAATGCATTTCAAACCAGATTCATTCGACTCAGTTGTGTTCTTTGGATGGCTAAACTGAGTTTAGTTCTAATATTAATACTTGTGGCCCATTTGCCAGCCATCTGTCATATTGCTTGCTAAACCCAAATGAACTTGAAACAAATATGAATACTCTAGTCGAGCTAGCTTTGCTTTCCTCTCATAAGTCGGTTCAGGGCATAAACTTAAATTCTTTAAGCTATTTCAGTTTTCTAGAAACTTTATTTGTGGCTCAGTTAATGAAGGTGTTGAGTCTTGTTTAACAAATTGGTTGGAATTAATCTGTTGCATTTAATATTGATTCTTGGCAGATGCGTT
This sequence comes from Drosophila grimshawi, assembly GCF_018153295.1. Lineage (NCBI taxonomy): Eukaryota > Metazoa > Arthropoda > Insecta > Diptera > Drosophilidae > Drosophila > Drosophila grimshawi. The sequence continues at coordinate 2,376,055 of NW_025063692.1, forward strand.
TAAAATTTTTCACCCTGCGGCTTGATGGTGATGTTCTGCACCTGTCATAATCAAGAAGAGAGGGTTAATTACAAGTATTGAATGCTAAGCATTGTCCATCAAAGAGTCTCACTTGCACATTGGATGGCGTTCCGATGGTCCAGAGTATGGCATCAGCGACATCCTTGCAGCTCAGCATCGGCATCTGCTGCTTGATGATGCCTTGCAGCTGCTCGGGCAGGATGTCCGTGTCGACAATGCCCGGACTGATGGTCTGCAAATGTTGAAAAATGTGACACGTGACTACCATATCAGCATCAGGAGGAGTAGGTGCAGGAATAGACAGGCTGATGGCGAATCATTGACCCCTTTACAGGGAACATTATATCCGACTGTCTGTTTCAAGTCCATCAATCTGGAAGCCATCTTCTTGAAACTGGCAATATTTTCATTTATTCATTATTATAATTGGGATAACTGCACTGGGATCTAGTTGAGGGTTTCGATGTCTTTGAAACTCATCTCGGCATCTTTTCCCAGTTAAGGCGACATACTCTGCTAGGATGTCTCTTAAGGATTCTTGCTCACTTTCATAAGAATCTACATAGTTATATCATATAGCTGTTATAGGAACGATCGTTCCAATCAGCAGTTCATGTTTTGCTTGCCACAAAATACTCAAACCGAACTCAGTTGATATGAATTATATATTGGATAGTTGCAACAGTTGGACTCCGCAAGGATTTGCCTCGCTTCGCAAGCGATTTTATGTATTTGGTGGAAGGACTCACCGAGACCCGTACACGGGTTTTGTGGCGCTGAAATTCCTGTCGATAGATCTCCTGCATGGCACGCAACGCAAACTTGCTAGCCGGATAGATGTTGAGCGATGGCAACAGCGGCCCCAAATTGGGCACCTGCTGCCCGGCAACGCTATTCACGATGATCACGTGTCCCTCCTCGGTCTCGCGCCGCCGCATCGATTGGAATGCCTCGCGTATGCAGTACACAGTGCCCATAATGTTCGTGTCGATGGTGTCGCGTATACCCTGTGTATTTGTGGCGCCGCTCAGCTCAGTGCTGGCTGCCATGATGCCCGCATTGCTGACCAGCACATGGACGCCGCCCAATTCGCGTTGCGTCCACTCAAAGGCATCGAGCACCTGCGACTCCGATGTTATGTCGCAGCGCAAGGCATGCAAGCGATTCTGTTCAGCGAGCGGCAATTGCAATCGCATCTGTTCGATGCGCTGGTGGCGACGGGCCAAGCCGACAACCACCAGACCGGCACCGACCAGGGCACGGGCGCAGGCAGCACCAATGCCAGCGCTGGCGCCGCTAACCACGGCCACTTTGTTGTGCCAACGTTGCATTGCCGTTGTTGATGACCAAACAACGTTTGGACGACTAATGCAATGGCAAAGCCAAAGCCAAAGGCAAAGGCAACGGCAAAGGCAACCAACTAGCTGGGTCACTCGCTCGGAAGCCCCAGCAATGACTAAGCCGTATCGATTCGACGAAACCAAACCAAATTCACAAGCCACCCACCCTCCTCCTCCACTCCTCCACTGGGTAAAGGTAATTGCCTTTCGCGACACGCTTTCAATTAGCACTACAGTAATGGGCATCCTTGGTGGAGCACTGTTTTATAATTATGATTATTGCAGAACACGTGTCTTGCGCCGCTCCTCGCACAGATTTGCCGGCATATTCAATAACAATGGTAACAATAATTAACAGCTGTGTAAGCTGTCATTGAGCAGTTGCCGATATGATGATGAATCAGCAAATAAATCAAATAAATATTTTCATTTAAGCCAGTTGTTGTTGCCAGTTGTTATTGTGATTGTGATTGGAAAGGTTTGCTTATTCAAATTAATACAAATGAACAAATATTATCTTATTGGTTGATCATTGATTCAGCTCTGGCAGCTCTGCCAGCTCCGCTCTGCTTTCTCGACACATTTCAATTGCAAACAAAAGCAATTTGCTACTTATTTATTTTATTATTATCTCAATTTAATTTCGCCCTAAACGAGTAAGTATAAAAAAATATATATATATATATTATGGTTAAATCGTCTTCAATTTATCGCCAGGGTTTTGATTTTTGATTTTTCATCCTGCTGAGCTGCAGTTGAGAGGCTCCTCCGTAAATCCTGCGGCCCAACTGAGCCTGCAGCTCGAGACCCGACTTGGCAACTTGGCCTTCCACATCCACATCTGCTTCATTCTTGTTCAGCTCTGTGTTGGCATCCTCTGGCAATGCATCCTGTTGCACACAGTCCTTGAGCGTTTCATGCTTCCTTCCCACTTTCATTGGTAGAGTTTGATCAATGACTGACTGCTGCACAGCTTTGACAGCTTGGCCAATTGACTTCTTCTCACCACTCAGCAGCTGCTCCTGTTTAGCCCCACTGCTGCTCCGGTTTCTCATCTGCGAACTGTGAAGCTGCTGCTTCATTTGCGATATTCGTTGCATCATTTCTGGCTTCGTGTTTTGAGCTATTTCCAACTTGTTTTTATGCAAAATTTGTAGCTGTTGCTTCTTTGGAGCCTTTGCAGTTCCATCGGAGCAGCTTCGATTCGATTCTACTGTGCTGGTTGGACAACTCTGTCCATGCTTGTTGGCCACTTGCAGGCGCTGACGCGGCTGCGCCAGTCGATGCAGTCGCTCGTAGTCTGGCATCGAACGCTGTATCTTCTCCAAATCCGGTTTCAGGGCAGTGCGTTGAGCCGTGGACATTGGGGATTGCCACTGTTTGGGATTGATGTAGTGGGGCGCATTTGTGGCACGCAGCGAGTCCAAGCCACGACCCATGGCCACTGGCTTGGGCCGGTTGCGTGCCGCATCCTTCCACTGCTCGTAGGCGCCCAAGTTGAGTTCGCGTCGAGTCGTCTCGATGAGCTGCTGGCGCGCCTGGCGCTCCTCACGCTCCAAGCGCTTCGCCCTCAGCTCGCTGAGCTTCTCCTGCTCCCAGGCGAGCAGGCGTCGATGTGCCTCTGCTGCGGTTATCGATTGCCGGGCGCTGTGCGAGTTCAGCGCAGCCGGCGTGGAGCTCATCTCGGACTTGGAGCGACGCAATCTGGCTTTGGTCTGATACCAGTGCTGGTATTTCACTTCCGCCAGCTTTGCGCGTTCCAATGCCAGCTGATCATCCAGCTGGGCGATCAAGCGACGATCAAACGCCTCCTGCTGCTGTGCCTCACTGATGCCAGTCAATACGAAGTAGTTAAAGAGAGTGGCATGCCACCAAGTAGTGCAAGGAAGGATACAGAACAGAAAGAGTGAGTAATGAGAAATGAGTAAGACGCATGAGGAAAGTGAGTTGTGTAACTGAAAAGGAGTTAGTCGAAAGTAAAAAGTAATCAGAGAGAAGCTAGAAAGCGCAGTCAACAAAGAGAATACAGAAACCAAGACACGAGAAACTATTGGCTAAGAGTGAAGTAAGTCGGATGCGAAAGTTGTGATTAACGAGAAAGTCCTTACTTTTTGGCTGCCAGCCAGGAGTAGAAAGGCGAATTGCGTCCTTCATTCATCTGATCCTGCGGTTTGTGATGTGCGTTCATCTCCGAACTGATTTGCTGTGATTTCTCCATATCTAGATGCTCCGGCTGCTGCTTCACCGGCTGTTCCTTCTCTGGATGTTCCTTCTCTGGCTGTTCCTTCTCTGGCTGTTCCTTCTCTGGCTGTTCCTTCTCTGGCTGTTCCTTCTCTGGCTGTTCCTTCTCTGGCTGTTCCTTCTCCGACTGCTGCTTCTCAGTCTGCTGCTTCTCCGACTGACACCTTGCAGCTTGAGGCTTCTCCGGGTCCTGGCAGTTCGGGTGCATCAGCAACAGTTGCCGCTTCCTCACACGCTCGTCCTGATGCTCCATGTGTTGTGCCTGCAACACTCGCACGTCCTGCCAACGACTGTCGTAGGCAAAGTAATGAAATCGATTAAGATGATCAAAGCGTCCCCTGCTGCAGAAGCAATGAGCAACACACACAGACAGACACACATTCAACGAGAGAAGACTTACCGCCAGACAGCTTGGGTTGTCGATCTGGTATCCGGATAGAGCATTATGCGCATTATCTCATTGCCCCGCTCATCGATGCTGGCCACAAATGCCATGATCACAAGTAGCCAAGAAAAGTCGTTTGTTTATTGTTTATAAAGTCGAGCTGCGTTTCGCTCTTTGCTCACAAAATATAGATAGTTGCGTGATTGGATTGGATTTGGATTTTGTTGATTTCCGCCTCAGTTGTTGGGTTTGAATGAACTGAATAGAAACGATAAATTGCACAGAGCTCTGGGATTAAATTAAAATAGAATAAAAAAAAAAACAAACTGAACTAACAAAACCTACTCTGATAAGTCTTACGAGAAACATATGTAGCGAAATATTATTTTATTTATTTTTCAGTAGAGTCGATTAACTCTCTAGTTGTGAATAATTTCATTATTCAGTCTTACATGTTGAAAGTCAACTGACAAAGTTGCTCTAATTAGCAGTGGCTTAATGGAAAAAAGCAGCGTGGCATTTACGACGAGTTGCCAGTTGCACTTTCCACTTAAATGACAAAATTCCTGCCCCTGCCGCGACTCACATAATTCACCTGCAACCTCATAAAACTCGAAATGAAGCAATGCAGCCACATATTCAATTTCCGGCTTCACTTGACGGTCTTGATAAAAAAGAAAAATTAATATTCCTCACAGTAAAACTTTTGCTTTTGCTGACAAAGTTTAGATGGCCGAATAGGAGAATACTTAAGAAATTTCAATTCAATCACAAAATTAGCACAAATAGTCGAAATCGATCAATTTGACTTTGGCTTTAATTAGGGCCAGTTGGCAAGCCTTGATTTTTATTGATATTTGGCTTCTTTTCTCATCAATTATATTGCGTACACGTCGTGTTTAACTGTGTAAATATATATATAAAATTAATATATAATATTCAATACAAAATCAGAATTAATCATTTTTTGGCCTGTCAATAATACACTTAATAATGAAAGCTAATGCGAAAGTGACAACTCATTCGAATACATCTGCACTAAGTTCTTTGGTGAACAATTTAACAGATACGCCGTACCCTTTTCTATATTTCTCTCTCTTTCTCTCTCTCTCTCTTTCTCTCTCTCTCTCGCTCTCTCTTTCTCTCTCTCTCTCGCTCTCTCTCTCGCTCTCTCTGCAGTCAACGTAGAGTTGTATCTATGCAGTAAAGCTAAAGCTTCACTTTAACTCCCTTTGACTGCTGTGACTGGGTCCAGAGAGAGAGTCCTTTAGCTCTGTGTGTGTGTGTGTGTGTGTGTGTGTCCCGTTCAGGTCCTTAACTTTTAATTATGCCACCCGGCGTAGCATGTCACTTGGCCAACCAGTTGACCAGCTGGACAGGTGCCACGATTAAGTCCGCTACCTCGCCCCTCCAAATCCCCCATTTCCAACCCGCCCCCGCCACGCCCCGCCCCTTTTGTGCTTTAGTGTGTTGGGGGTAATTATGTAGCCGGGTGCTCGAGCTGCCAGCGTGCGAAACAAATAATAGACGCTTGCAAATGAGCCACAATCAAAGGAACACTATTTTCCCATTTCTATTGCATACTTTTAAGCGCAATTTGTGATTTCATTTCTCCGGTCGAGCTCTGACCTCGGCCAAAACTCTGACTGTCTGTTAACCAAATCAGGTCGTCTCCCCAACCTCCAAATTTACAAGTCTAACAAATTTGTGTTATCTACATATACATCGAGTATATTTATACTTAGTATCATCTATGTACATATATACATACATAGTTATAGCCGGGAGTATTATGATGTTCATGTCGTACATTTAGTTAAGCACTTCTTCAAGTTCTCGCCAATTTGCGATGCTTCTTTTCCTTTTCATCTTTTTTCATCATATTTTTAAGTAACATTTTTTAATGTTTTTGTTGCTGTTGTTGTTGTTGTTTTTGTTGCTGTTGTTGTTATGCATTTTACGTTTCCCTTGCACTAAAAGTTGCTCATTTTTATTTTGTACCCCAAGTTTTTATACCCTCGTGAAAAAGATGAACAACTAAAATGGGTATCATCAAATAGTCTCAAGCATCGACTGTCATATTTATACATATATACATATATATAATATACATACTTCTTCGATAATATACACTGTTCGAAAATAATCGAAATAATAACCAATTTTGTGGATTACCGGAAAATCATTCACTTTTTAAATCAATTAGTCATTTTGTGTATACCAAAAATTGACTGCTTTTTATTATCACTTAATAACTGAATAATATTTTTGGAAAATAATTGTATGCAAGGGTATTTGTTAGTTGAGTTGTAGAGTTTTGTATAAACATGCTTATTTGTGTTGTGTTTATTGTTGTTGCCGCATCCCAAATGATTTTCTGTGGAAGCCCCAAAAAAAAACCTGACTGTCATTTAAGCATTGAAGTGCATTTCAGTAGAACCGAGGTGGGTGCAACATGGAATGCTGTTGTAGCAAATGTTGCAACTGTGTCCCAACTGTGAACGGGGCTAATAACATAAATTTTCGTTGCTGTTCTCGTTGCTGTTGTTATTTTTGTGGTCTTGTTGTGTTTTCTTCTTGACTGGTTTCTCTGGCAGCCACTCTTAGCCAGTTGTAAATAATTCGAAATGCTCCAGCAACATTTTTCGTCGACGTCAACTTTCCAATGGCATCTGTGCGGCATGAAGCATTTCAAATATAGGACGCACACACACACACACACACAGTTTATAAAAGTGGCAATTACAAAATTTATAAATTGCATATGCTCGTTGCTTCCACAGTAAATTGAAAACTGACCACTTTGAAAACCTGACCTAAATTAAACGTGCTACACACACCAACACACACACACCAACACACACACACACTCAATATACATTTTTTTTTTACAAAATGAAAAAGAGAAAATCGCGCGCGTCCTGCTAAAGTGGAAAATTTGATTGGAAGCCACTTTCTCAGTCTCCGATCGACAGCGTCGTCAACTTCATTGTTCCAACATTTGATTGATTGACCGTCGTTGATTGATACTCAAACTTTTTTGTATCAATGTGTATGTGTGTGTGTGTGTGTGTGTGTGTGTGTGTCATTATGTTTGTGTGCCGAGTCATCAATGCGGTCCGCTTGAAAAACCGACAAGCGCACAGTGGAATTTGAAGCTTTTTGTACACACATAATTTAATATTTTATACAAAAGGTTTAACAAATTAATTGATTTTATTTGATCACATTACACATTTTAACTCTGCTTAAAGAATTATTAAAACAAATTCAATTTTATATGCAATAACTGAGTTTATTCTTCTACATTTTATTTCTACCTTTGGAATTAATTACAAGTTTTGAAAACACACAAATAAAATAATAATTGAATTTATTCTCTTACATTTAAGCCGTCTTTATAAATTCAATTATAATGTGTTGAGTACAGATATAATCACATTTTGTATATCATATTTTCCGTATAATATATTTATTTTATTTATTTTTGCATTTATATATATATTTTTTAACTTTTTCAAATGACGAAATTTAATTAAATGCATTTTATATTAACTTGCTTCATTTGCTGTCTCTCTCTAACTCTCTGTCTGTCTCTCTCTCTCTCTCTCCTTCTCTCTGTCATTAAAGTTAAATATGATTTACTACTTGATCTCAGCCCTCTGTGCACTTCAAAGTATCAGCGAACATTGTGGCAAAAGCAACATGATGTCGTAATTGTTGTTCTTGTTGTTCTTGTTGCTGTTGTTGCTGTTGTTGATGTTGTTGATGTTGAACGTGGTGGTAAAAAGTATGTCATTTATAAGCGACTTCTTGTGGTTTGATTGCTGTCGCGTGAGCAGACACACACACACTCCACACACACACACAGGCAAAGAGTGAGAAATATAGGAAGCTATTGGGATAACGATTTTGAAGGCGAATTGATGTCACTTTGCCGTCATTCACTTGGGTCGTATGCTACGCTCCCCAGCAGATAAAGCTGCACCTGTACCACAAACACACACACACACACACACACACCTGAATTGCAGGACTTTGTGTGTGTGGGTTGGCTTCTTCATTTTTTTTGCTGTCCAGTCTTTCGACAAACGGAAGTTACACTCAAGCGAAAACTAATTTCATTTCATCAGAATTTGACTGGAACTTTTCCCATTTACTTTACGCTGCTACGTGCTATCGTTTAGTATGACTCTACCCCCCCCCCCCCCTCCCTTTCCCCTTCCCCTTTGCACCTTGTATCTGGCTGGCAGCAACAACATAAGTTTATTGGTTTGACTTGTGATGCGTATCCGTCGCCCCAACGCACAAAAAGGTTAACTGAATAAATGCGTTTGTCTCACTGTCTATTTATCTGTCTGTCTGTCTGTCCGTCTGTCAGTTTGGGGCAGGGTCTGGTGGCCTTGGGACGTGGCTCGAGGTTTTCTGGTCTGCTGCTCACTGTCTATATAGACATCACGCCTGCAGCACAACTTATGAGCAAGCATTATTTGCCGTTGCAGCAGCAGCAGCAGTCGCAAAGAGCGCCGAAAAGTGCGCTGCGAAAATTGTTGGTTGCCACTTTGTCAAGGACACCTTTCGTACACTCAACCAAATGACAGCCACTCATGCCAATTGCCACAAATTATCTACCAAATTAAACAAATCAATATTAATCAATATCAATGTTTTCATCAAATTTATGATTTTTACAAAGTTTTCTATACTTTGCTCAATGTTGTTCTTTCATCATCATCTCGATCGAGTGCTGCACTATATATATATATATATATTTATATATATTTATTTGGCTTGATTTTGTTCGGATTTTCGTGAACTTTTTTATTATATTTTTTTGATTTTGTGTGTGTTGTTTTTTCTTTGAGTGCAGCACTTAACTGGTAGTCGAGTGAACTTAGCTCATCGCTTGTTGTCGTGGTTGTCATCCTTGTTCTTGTTCTTGCTCTTATTGTTGTAGTCACATAACGACTTTTGGTTCATTTATTGCTCAAGTGATTGGCGATAATTCGCCGCGGGACCCGACGACCTGGTCTGACCTGGGCTGAGCTGCGCTGAGCTGAGCTGAACAGCTTAACCTGGTCGCTGGCGTGCCAATTTGGCATGCCCAGAACCTGGTTAGCCTGGTTAGCACCCAAATAACTCGCCCGCATTTCCCTTAAGCGTTTTGTGATTGCTTCCCACTTTTGGGGTCGCTAATGAATACCGAGAAAACAGCGAAAGAGAGAGAGAGAGAGGGAGAGAGAGAGAGAGAGAGAGAGATTAACAACAAAGGCAGACGATTGCAGCGCAGAGCAGCACTATACACCTCCAATTCAGCTAATTAACCGCTGATTGTTGCCCTTTACATTGTTTTAAAATGCTTTCTTCAAGTCGAATTGCATTCATTCAGCACTTGTTAACACTCCTGCTTCAATCACATTGATATTCATCGGTTAAGTCTTAAGTGAATCAACAATTCAACAACACATTCAGGCAGCACTAGAATCAGCAGCATTTTTAATCAACCACTTTGTACATGGTATAAATTGATGGCTTATTCATAGTATATATTACATAGAGTATATATATATATGTATATATAGAGTATAATTATATATATATCGCGTTCTTATCACTTTTCTATCTGCACAAGTCGTTTACAAGTCTTTAAAGGGTCTGATCAATATATCATTAATTCATCATGATTGGTCAAATGCGTTAACTTATGTATATATGTGATTGACACACACACACACACACACATATATATATATATATATATATGCTGGTTTCATATTCAATTTTCAGTTTTATGCATGATTTATGCAACATTGTCCGACAAAAGCACTCGGCACCAACTTCCCCCATTAACCGCCCCACTAAACTTTTACACGAAAGCGAAACGCAGACGTATCCAATGCCAAAGCCACTTGCTGCGCCTGCTGCTGTTGCTGCTGTTGTTGCTGCTGCTGCTGCTGTTGCTGTTGCTGCTGCTGTTGCTGCTGCTGCGCCTGCTGCTGCTGCTGCTGCTGCTGTTGCTGTTGCTGATGTTGTTGCTGTTGCTGCTGCTGCGCCTGCTGCTGCTGCTGCGCCTGCTGCTGCTGCTGCTGCTGCTGCGCCTGCTGCAGCTGTTGCTGCTGTTGCTGCTGCTGTTGCTGTTGCTGCTGCTGCGCCTGCTGCTGCTGTTGCTGTTGCTTCTGCTGCTGCTGCTGCTGTTGCTACCATTGCCCATTCCAATCGCGCTCTGATTCAGTGTCACGCTCGCAGGCGTGTGCTGTTTAGCATTCTATTTATGTCGGAGCATCGCCTGGCGAGCACCGACCGACCAAAAAAAAACAAAAACAAAATTCTCTTTCTCCTTTCGTTATCGGAGTGTGCCCCGCCCAATTCCCATCCAACGCACACACATGCAGCACACACACACACAGATTCACATATTTTGTCTGTTGTTGGTTGCTTATCAGTGCACACACTTTATACACCGGCCACAAAAGATGGCGTTTGCGGTATTGGCAACAGCAGCACTTGGCATTCATGTGAACGCCAAACACACACACACAATTATATATATATATATATATACATTATATATATATATTTATATATAGGCACGCATACAACTGCATTGCCAAATCTAACACATAAACTCTGTTTGACTTGCATACACTCGAGAAAAAAGGAGCCGAAGTAAACAAAGCACAGTGCGAATAAATAAATTCCGAATTTTATAAACAAAAAACAAACAATTTTGAAGAAAATGTGAGCAGCTGTGTTCGATGCGTTTTTTAATGTTTCTTAATACATTTTTCACTACAACATTGAAACTTGTTTAAGAACCGATACTTTTCTCATTTTTTTTGATCATAACTCGAAAGTTTTATTATTTTTGTGGATACGTTTACACTGATTTCTTGAACAATACTTTAATTTAAATTAAATCACTAAATATAATAAATTTGTTGTATATAAAAGTATCATGAGTTCGTTGAGGAAATTGGACTTATCAGCCTTAAAGTGTCAGGCTCAACGAATTCAAGCTAACTCCACTGATTGGCAAAAGCAAGAAACAAAAATCATATTTCAGACTCGAGTTTTGCTACTTTTTCTTAATCGTTGAACTATTAATTATTCCTTGCATGACCCGTGTCGAGTACTCTGTAATCATTACAATAGACTCTTTCCTGTAATTAATTCAGAGTCCTTCATTTCTATAGCTAAGAACTCAATTTGAAATGTCCTGTCGCATTCTCTTGTTGTGCATACTAATCATTTTTTGTTGGTCTAATTGGGTTCTCCCCAATTCATGCAGCACATGTTGACCAATCTTATAAATATTTGTTTTTTTATTTTAAATTTAATTCAATTTATTACTTTTTCTATTTTTTGTGTCAATTGACTGAAATAAATAAATAAATTGCTTATAATTTAAGGACCTGACTCTGACTCAATTTGTGCTCAGTGTAGCTCGGCTTGGACACTGGCCATTGGCCAATTCCTGTATTCACGTGAGTTATGTACCTACACTGAAAGCATTTACCTGCCCCTCTCTGTCTCTCTCCCTCTCTCTCTGTCTCTATGACTTCCTCGATACGGTATCCAAGTGAAATTGTAATCTGTGATTTGTACTTTGTGCTGTGCATCTGCTTAACCAGCTCCAGCTCCAGCTCCAAGTCAAAGTCGTAGCCCAAACCCAAACCTAGTCCATGTCCAACCCAATGCAATCTTATCGCTTTAGTTTGTTTTTTTTTTTTCTTTTGCTGGTTAAAGATCTCCGACTTCTGCATGCTGTCAGTCTAATCGGATTTAGTATGATGGAATTGGACAGCAGTATGAAGTAAAGTCAAAACAGGATAAAAGAATTTACCGGGCTGTGACCACATCAATGCCAGAGCAAATATTTAGCACATAATTCAGTCAACATATTAATTCGCAATACATTTTCAATAATAGCTGAGGCAACAATATGTCCATCAAATTAGGGCAGGCACTTCAAAAAACCACACCAGTTTCCAACTTCTGTTCAGTCTACATAAACAAATACTTTATTTGGTAATATTTGAAGACAAGTTTAAAACAGCATTGGCATAAAAATGTAGTGTAGTCTTTGGCCTAGTTGCATTTTTGATACAACTCTCGACAACACCACCACTCAAGTGCACAACACAGATAGCTTTGTGCGGAATCCTTTTTTTATTCTAAACATTTCGATAGCAAATTCAATTCAATACATGCAACACATCGAATGCATTCAAATCATCAGCTCTATTTGAGGGTTTCTTTGTGCACCTTCTCCACACTCGATGCGCGTTGGCGCTTTCATAAATCAGCTGTACACGTTTCACGTCGCCTCCAATCGGACATCAGAGAATGGACATTGGACGCTGGACAGTCGACAGCCAGTCACGGTCCACTCGGCCTTCAGTGGGTTGTTTGTTTGTTTGTTTGTTTGTTTGCGTGCAGTGTTCAACCCAAATTCGACTGCATTTTTCCTATTTACCCTAATACACTTATGCCCTGCTCAAAATCTCCACAAACCCCTAAAAAAAAAGAAGAGTCTTATACATATATAAAAAAGTAAAAGAAGCGAAAAATAAACCCAACTGCCACAAAGTAGAAAATAAAAATCTATTCTTTTTTGTAGCATGCGCGCTTGAATGCATTGGCTTGCAGATTTCTACAAGGAGTTGTTCTCGTTGTTGTTGTTGTTGTTGTTGCTTGAGCTGTTTGCCATTGCTTGCCACCTGGCACCTGGCACCTGCCACACCCACCCACACACACACACACTCGGAGCAGCTGCTTGAAATCGTTACTGTCTCCAACACACCCTTGACTGGAGAGAGTATTATAATTTTATTACGACACGTGCAACACATTCAGACACTCATTTATGAGCTTTTGATCTACACAGACACATATATACACATATACATATATATATATATGCATATATTCGTAACCAGAATGCCAACCAACATTATATAGCTTATATCTATCTGTCCGCCTAATTGTTATATATGCGAACTCAGTTTTCACAGCATGCAGTAGTCAAACCATCTGCAGGGAATATCTTTTTATCATAAAGATATTTTTATTTTAGAACTTGAACTCTGAGTTCTGACAAGGCTGGTCCTCATCAAGGACATATATATACACTAAATGCCTATTAGGAATGTTCTTTTAGTAGAGAATATCGGAAAAGTCTAGGTACCAATAAGTAACCAGAAAAACATCCAGCTTATTTTTGAAAAAGTCGATGGCTTATCGAGTATATGTCACTTTTATCAGTGTCATGCAGATTAATCTTAAAGTTTGTCAGAAATAAGCCAAAGAGATTTTCGCAAGTCATTTTCGGCTTTGAATAGTTTGTTTTTAGCTTGTGTTTTTTGCATTGATTAACTGACAAAAAACGTTATGCGGTTGCACTTGGGTTGATAGTCACTTGAGTGGACGTGTGGCATTTGCCAAACTGAGACACACACACACACACACACACACAAGCACACACCGTCATTCACACACACCCATGAATCTAATTAGGTTGTTTGTTTGCCTCAGCATTCCCGCATTCATGTAAACATGTTGCATGCTTTGGGGCGCAGCTGGCAAATGAGAATGTCAGAAGGCCAGCAAATACCTGCTGTGTTTTCGTGGAATTTGTGAAGCGCCTTTGTGGCTTTGGCATCCCATTAAAGACCTGCCTTGCCACTACTCGACTGATTTAGCTTCTCAATTTGATTCTCAACACATATTACAATTGGGATGCCTGCACTGCCAACCTACTAGATCTATTGTTAGCTGCTCCATCTTCTACTACTATAAATACCTAAACTGGTTAGTCTACAATGTCCTGTCAGTAGATCGATGAGTAGCCTAAGCCACAAAAGCCGGTTCTGGCCCTGTTCGTTCAATTTGATTCTGGAATATACCAAAATTTGGCAAGAATTCTTTAGTCTGAATGGGAAACCATTTTTGTTTTTTATTTTTTGTTTTTTAACCGGATAAACTGCTGTTCATTTCGTGGAACGAGCGAGGGGCACACACATTGCTGGGCTGGGCGGCAGCTGATGACCGTTGCGATTGAAAATCGCTTGTTTTGATTGACTTTAGACACCCGAAAGTCAAATATGCAAATTGAATTAGTTTTTGTGCGACTCATCCCGACACACACACACACACACACACACACAGACACACACACACACACACACACACACACAGACACATATGTGTTGGAAATTGGCCATTGACCGCTAACAAAGTTGTCACCTTTTTTTCTGTGCATGGCGTTTGCGGCCTTTGCATCAATTTGAATGCCATAAATCACGACAATGCCAGGACCCGGCCATAGCCAGGGCGAGGCTCCAGTTTAGGACCCCGGAGACGGACCCCGGACGCCGCCATGGCCTAATGTCGAAGATGCGTTTCCGCCGCCAAACCGGAAATGAGTTGTGAAATGAGACGCCAAGAAACAAAGAACGACAGCAAACAAACTGAAAAAAATGTAGCAAAACTAAACAAAATGAACAAAGCAAAAAAAAACAACAGAACCAAAAGAGAGTCGCCGCCACAAATGATTAATTGCTCGGCATTTGTGCGGCTCGTTAGACGGCGAACGAGGCGGCCAACATAAACAAAACAAAGCGAATCGAACAGACAATAAAGTCCAGAAAGGTTAAGCAACATTTAAATACCCTTCTCTCAACTGGCACTGCAAGCAAATTCAAATAGCTCACATATTAATGTAGCAATTGTTAGTCAAACTGCTCCAAGCCAAAGCAGATTGCATTTTCCCAGTTTTCCAATCGAAGAATTTTCCTCCGATTGTTACAAGTAATGATGCCTAAAGGTACTACCCCTCGGCGTGTCACGAGGCAAGATACATTCAGAATACGTTTTATGTTTGAAGGGTGTTAACTGAGGAGCGACTTGTTGTTGTTGTTGTTGTTGTTCTTGTTTGCCGCCGACACACATCAGACGGCGACTGTTGCTGTTGGCCTTGCGGGCGGGGCTTTTTGGGGGCCAACAATGGGTTAATGCAACAAAACAATTTTTCAACATGCTTTCAACTTGGCCTAATTGAATTGCCAAAAACTAAAGCTGTCAGAAATGCGTTGGCCCAAAACAGACGCAGACGAGCCGCAGAATACACACACACACACACAAGCACACACACACACACCCATACACACACACACTCACAGACAAGATTAATGAGCGTAAATCATTTCAAACATTTTTCAAATAATTTATGAAAATTTCTGCTCTCCCAGCGGACTGCTCGGAGAAGGTCGTCAGCATTTTTAGGACTCATTTATTGTTCTTGTTTTCAGCATTGTTTAATAACGCTTTATTTCATTTTGTTTTATGATTTTCGCTTTTGCCCTTTTCACTTACACTTTTTGCATTTCTTTTTGATTTGCGTGCACCGAAATCATTAAACTGAGCATATAGATCTGTAATTAGGAACACCCTTCACCCAATAATAATAATAATAATAATAATAATAATAATAATAGATACATGCAAGCAATCTAAGAAACATTTACTTGTCTTTTTGCAATCATTGCTGAGTATTTCTGCTTGAAAGCATAGTTTAGCTGATCTTACTTCAACTTTGTCAATAGGATATCTGATATTCGCACACTCATTGAACGCAGTGAATTATTTGAAGACTTAAAGCATTCGAATAACTCTATTCATAAAAATAGAAGGTACAAAATTATTCACATGTTTATGATTATTATTCATATTTCTGTTGTATCTTAATTTATCGAACACAAAATAATTTACTTGAATGAATTTAATTATTAATTTATTTCAATATAGTACTCGTTTTTGAATCGTTGAGCTTGCAGCAGAGATATGAACGACAATTTATATCACAAACAGTGCACTGCCTGTCTTTAAGTAGTTGCCGCAGCTCAATGAATATGCTAGCGAGGTTTAATCAGTTAATCAATGCCAGTGTCACAGTTTAAGTACTGCAACTACAACCACAACCAGAAGCAACAACAACAATGAATGGATAGTTAAGCCGACTCGTTGAATCGACTGTTGTCGTACAGTGCTGAACTGACTGTAGCACTGTATAGTTTATATACCGAGTTCAGTTTGGGGTTTTATGGGGGGACTACGCACACATGCATCTGAAGCTGTTTGTGCTGCAAGTGAAAGCCAACTCAGAGTTGCACATACATAAATCAAGTTGCAACAGGAAATCGTGATGCCAAATTTTGGACTCATGTGTACCAAAATTACAGAAATGCAAAGCTTTAATGCACAAGCAATTTGTATCAGTAAATACCCAAAACTACTTCTATATATATATATATATATAGTTTTAGTTGTAACTGTGTTTCAATATGTTATATCTCTTGGTTGCATCTGCGCTTTGTTTCTCATGTATCTGTATTCAATTATATTCGTATTTCCACATCTAAATTTACTAAAATACCTGTCTGCATCTGTACTTAAAATTCGAGTAAATTTGTGTGTGCAATTAATGAAATAGGAGTGGCAAACAGCAAGTGTTGCATGTGTTTTACTGTCAAATCTTCAAAGTTGCCCCCAACCACTGCGATGAATTCAAAATGCTATCAATCGAAGCATTACTACTCACATAAAGTAATAGTTAATAGTTCTATTATATTTGGTTACATTAAGTACAACATTTCATCTGACAGCTGACCAGGAGCATGTCAAACTACAACAAGGAAACCGAATAGTTTTTCACGCTTTAACTTGAAAGCAGAATCGGTCAGTAAGTGCTGAATTTAAGAGGCATTTACATTTATTTTGTGTTCGCCAACCGACTGTGGGCTGCCGGATTCGTAGTCAAATTTTAATACCCGTTTGCAAGCGCATTTTTTTGCATTATGCCTGTTATCCTTGTTGTTGGTCTGTGCCAGAGTCAGTCTATGCAATACTTTTTTTTGTCTTTTTTTGCCGCCTGTTTTTGTGGCCAAGTGCAAAAAAATTAATGCACACAGAAGATAGTGAGCCAGTGAAGGGAGCTTGGAGGGTGGGTGGGAGGATGGACCACAGATCCTAGGTTTATTTATAAATGCGCATATGCTTTGACGACGACCAGCAGCAACAATATTTGAGAGAAGCATTTGAAAAAAATAATATGTATCTGTACATGTGTCTGTGTATATTTGTTTATTTACACATACATACATACATATACATATATATATATATTACAGAAAATATTCCATAATTCAGTCTGATGTATTTTGTATGCATTTCAATGAAATTTACATAAAATAATATCAGAGAGAAAGAGAGAGAGAAAGTGAAGAAAAACGAAAATTGTTGAATGGGTTGTGGGATTGTTGTTGTTCGTCCTCGCTGGTGATTCATCAACAGCACAAGCAAAGGCAAACTGGCTAACTGGCAAACTGGCAAACTGGCTAACTGGATGCAACCAGTTTTCCCAGTTAGCCAAATCTATTTGTGTCGAAGCCCGTTGTTCTCAGTTGGGCATCCATGCAAAGTGCTAAAAATTGATGCTTCCGAAAGTTTACATATGCCACACAATCGAATCTCTCTTTCCGCATTTAGTTACCCGCTACTATCTGTCAACATTTGTTGCACATTTTTGGCGATTGTGTTGCACAAAAACATTGACAACCAAATGCAAATGCGACTCATCTCAAATGTGTCTATTCGCTCTATTTTTGTTGCTGTGGTGCAACTACTCACAAAACCATTTATTTTTGGTTTTGATTACACTTTTTTAATGCATTTACCATTCATTTGTGGCAACAATTCAGAGAGATGGCCACAATTTCTATGCATTCAAATGAATATATTTTTTGTGTATGCAGCTGGTAAATATATATAAAATATATAAAAACTTGAACATACATTTTATTTGGTTCCAAAATCGTGTCGCACAATAATCAGACTGCAATACGGATACGGCAGATTATGCGGTTTTGAGTAATAAACACAATTACAACTCAGAGCTTATTGTTTCAATAGTTTCAAGCCACAATCTAATCAACTCCAATCCAACTTTAAGCATTATCTGTGCTGAGTGCGAGGCATTAAATGCTCCAAATATTCGCGGTAAAATAATGCTTAAATGAAAGGGGTGAAAAAATAGCACAGATTAAATATTATTTATTTATTCACACATTCCACTGGGTGGACAAACAGAAATTGCACAAAAACTAATCACAGAACAACTACAAAAAAACAACAACAACGAAAATTAACTTTTTGGTTTCTGTTTTTTTGGCGTATGTCACCAAATGCAAAAAAAAAAAACAAAAATGAAACTTGAGCGGCAAATTGCAAAACAAAAATGGGCAAATGCGATGCTTAGCACATTGTCAAAACAGCTGGGTGGGCATATGTGTGTGCGAGTGTGTGTGTGTGTGTGTGTGTGTGTGCTCTTGGTATTTGCATAAAATTTAAATTTCATTTCTTCGATTTGGGCCAAGTCAACGAGGCAACGAGCCAACGAGCCGAGGGTCGCTTTAAGGCAACGATTTGTATGCACGAACGTGCAAGCCCCGAATCCCATTTACGTCTCAATGATTTTGCAAATCACACACACACACGCACACACGCACACACACACGCACACACACACACACACACACATAGACGCACACACACATAGACGCACACACACCGAGGGAGAGCCACGTTGCGGATGAGCAATTTGAAGCGCATTTGCAAATGTGGCACGACACGTACTTAAGCAGCAACATTTGCGACAGAGTCGCACATAAACCAAAAGAGAGAGAGACAGAGACAGAGAGAGAGAGAGAGAGAGAGTGAGAAGGCAGCATAACGGCTAATTACACGAAAATTTCAATGATTTCGGTGCGCCCTTCTCGGCGATTCTCACAAGCATTCGTTTTGTCAACGCACAACAGCAGTTGGCCTCGTTGCTTTACGACTGGCAAAAAACACAGAAGTAGCCGTAGAATACCACTTGCAGACCTTAAAGCCAAGCCGAAACAAGTCTAGGCCAGGGTGTTACCCTGCAAGTAGTCCTTTACCACCAGTTGTGACTAGTTCGACTGGCATATATCCTGTACGCATCTTTGACTTGATGCAAGTCAAGAGTGAAAATATTAAAAGACCTGAATACCTTTTGGAATATGAGACAGCCAGTAAGCAATAAAAGTTACAAGTTCAAACTGCTATACCCTAAAAATACTTCTTTTATCTTAATACTAATAATAAGATGTCAGCGAATTTATTTATTTATTTCCTAGGGTCACAAGACATAGAAAAATAAATGTATTAGTGAATATCGAAATTAACTTAGAATGGTGCATGTTTTAGTAACCCTTTCGGGCACATATGACTGCTGCAGGGTATAATAATGTGAGAAAATCTTTTTGGCTTGACCTCTGCCAGGCAGTGTAAGGCTACGTGTGTGTGGGTGTGTGTGTGCGGGTGTGTGTAGGCGTATCTCACGCACAATCAACATGGGCTCGCACTCACTCGAACACTCATACTAGTAGATCCCAAGACGACACGAGTCCCTTGACAAACCTCGTCCCCCCACTCGCCCTCCTCTTTCAAATGCTGTCACTCCATCTGTGCTGTTGCTGTTGCTATGGGTATTGGTATTGGTATTGGCATTGGCATTGGTATTGCTATTGTTATTGTTGTTGTTGTTGTTGTTGCTTTTGTTGTTATCGTTGTTGATTCTTAAAGTTTATCCGATTGTTTAATGAGCTCTGAACGAAATAGAAATCAATGATGCGAATTTTATGTGCCTTTGGCAGACCGAACCGAGTGGACAAACTGGACAAACGGACAGCAACAGCAACAGCAACAGTGAAAGAAAGAGGCACACGGAGAGTGAAAGAGATATAGGAAGAGAGAGAGAGAGAGAGAGAGAGAGAGAGAGAGAGAGGGAGAGAGGGAGAAACACGTCACGTCAATATTGTTATGCTTTGTGCTAAGATTGTTTGGACTGTGGACCACGCTGAAACACGCATTTGTCGACAAAATAATAAACAGTTTGCAAACACAGAACAGCAAACCATGTGAACAAAAGGCAAAAATAAAGAATACAACAAAAAAAAAAAAAGAACCAACAACAAATGGAAAAGGAACATTCAGCTGCTATACGAATCCGAAATTCCCCATTGGACTCGGACACCAAAATTCACACTCGAACCATGTGCTGGGAGCGGGGAGCGCTGGGGGGGGTTGGAGAGTTATCCATATATATATATTTTGGCAACTCGATTGCTCAATGAGTTGCGAGCGCAGGAAAATGTTGACATATACGCTGAAAGAGAGTTTTGTGTGCGAAAGTGCGAAAGGACTCACAAAAAATACATAATATCGCATACCAGTTATGAATGCTTCGCGTCTGATTCAGTCGCGATAAAAACTAAAAACTTTTTCACACAAGAAAAAACCATAAAAGAAAAAAGGAACAAGTACAAATACACTGAACGAAAAAAGAAAAGGCAATAAACCAACACCAGCTGTTCATTTTATTATTTCAGACAATGTCCATTTTTCATGTTATTTTCATTTTAAAATGTGAATAAAACAAGAAAAACAACAACAACAACACAAAAAAAGACAAGTGTGCAAAGCTGGCATTCATCATAGACTTTCTGGAGCCCCATGAAAAATAGTGAAAGATTACCAAATGGTAAGCGTATTTCAATAGAATGATAAGTGTGCAATATTTCTGTGTAAGAATCCCACAAAACTGCAAAACAGAGTATTCAATTTGAAAGCGACTACCAATAAATAACTAAACTGGAAGTTAACTTTTACTATCCGCTTTTGATTGCGTTCATCTCTTTATTCTCGGTCTAACACTGAGATATATCAAATATCGCATCATTACGATCTGAAGTACAAAAATAAGCACACAAATAATGAAAATAGTAAATTATTTGTAGTTTGCTGAATTGAAACTTTAGCTGTGCTTTTCCCATTACATTATCTACTAGGACAGCTGATTAAAAATAATTGAAAGGATCAGATGTATATTGATATAGAGAGGGAGAGAGAGAGAGAAAGCGAAGATAGACAGTAGAGCAAAACTAGTGAGAAGGAGTTGAGTAAAACGATATATATCATAAGCAAGAGAAGGAGAGAACTGGGTCAACCGGGACTGGCCTGTCAATGCTATAATCGCCATTTGACCTGTCTCTAATCAAGCAGAAATGAATTATTTAAGATATGCTACACATTACTACCCCTCTCTCACTCCTCTCTCTCACTCTCTCTCTCTGCCCCTTTGTTGATTCCAATTGGCTTTCAAAAGTGGCACAATTGCCAGCATATGTTGTGGTAAGGGCTGTTTTTTGTCCAGCTTGTCATTTAAATTTCACATATATATTTTAAAGGAATTTTCCGAGTTTGATTTTATTTTATTTGTTTGCTTTGTTGCTTCTGTTATTATTTTTATTTATATATAAATATATTTTTCTTTTGACCCATATATATGTAACTACAAGCAACAGGGGACAACAGGCCAGAACCAGGCGAGGGCAGTTGGACTGAGATATCAAAAAACAGGTCAACTGGAAAAAGCGTTCAGGGTCAATTGATTCTAATTACTTGGCCAAGAATTGTTTTTAGGCATCGGGAATCGGGAATCGGGAATGGGGCAGCGGAATGCTTTTCCATTGTAGGCGTTGAAGCGTTTCATGCATTCAATTGGAAATACATGTTAAAAGTGGCAGCCGAACAGCAACAAGGCTGGGTATGTGGCAAGGGGGGGCGCAGACATTATCGAGGGTGTCCACCTTTTGGGGCGAGCATCGCCGGCTGGACCTGTAACAGTGTCATAAAATATGAAAATTAACGAGACGCCTAGCGACAGGAACAGGAAGAGGAACTCGAATTGGAACTGGAACAGCAACAACCACCAGCAAACAGGCAGCAGCAACTCCACTGAGCTGCCCTTTCAGCCGCCTTTCGTGTGCTGAATGTTTTCTATTTATACTTTTTTTTTATGCTTTTAAGAATGTAATCATGTGTATTCTGCTGTAATAATTGAAATTCCATTAGGTCACATCTCATATTTTGGGCTGATTTGCATAAATTTAAATCTTGCCCCAAATTTCCTACTTTTCGATGGATGCGAATTTAACAGAGACAAGGCGACAATATGAAATGTCGAGTAAACTGCGAACAAATTTAATCGGTGAGTTGAGACCGATTTGAAACAGATTAAAGACTAACAGTCAGCTACTAAACTGAGTAGTTCAAGTAAATCCAAAAACTGCTGCTACAATCGATTACAAAATGTGTTAAGAAAGCTGCAAATAAATGTATAAAGTTTCCATTTCCAGTTGCATACTGAAACAGTGCCAATTACTTCTGCACATGAAGTTGTTCAGATTGTTAACTTAATTTTCTATGGCTATCAAGTTGCAGCAACCCAATTTTGCATCATTCTTTTCTGCTGTGTTTTTCTTTCTTTCTGTATTATTTTTTTTGTATATTTTTGGTGATTTTTGTATCGATGCTATAGTTTCAGTTACAGATACTCACATGTTGTTCGCACCAGTCTCAGCACCACCACAAATGAGAAAATGCAAATTGCATTTTCGCGCTTGAAGCAGCCTTGCTGCTTGCTCTTTGCTGCTTGCTGTTGCTGTTGCATTTTTGTTTATTTTTCTTATTTGCACAATTTATATTACTGCACATTATGCGGCGGCAGCGACAACTTCTGTTGATGCTGCTGATGGTGCTGCTGATGGTGCTGCTGGTGCTGCTCTCTGCCCTTTGCTTGCTGTGCAGCTGCAACATTAAGTTGTTGCCACCACACACACACACACACACATACACTTATAGAAATAAGGTCAAATGTCTGTATTTTTCAATATCACTGGCGCCGACTCGTGGCTGCCAACACAAACACACACACACACACACAAAGGCAGCCACAAATTTATGTGAACCTGGGAGAAAGAGTTTGCCCAGAGTGTTTGCACACCATGAACTTAATGTTAAAGCCTCAAGGATCGTAAATGTATATATTTATATTTATATTCATATATAATGCAACAAATCTATGTTCAAACACACACACACACACACACGCACATTTATTTAAGTACAATTGAGTAAATATAAATATGGATATGCATTTCTTTTATTTATTTTTTGGCAAGCATTTTGTAGAATGTAGAAAAGTTGCCAATTATGTTTCTTAATTTGCGATTCAGCTGGAGATAACATCAGCTGCACCCAAGTTTATTATTACAGCCTTAATTGCAAGCGGTTGCATGCAACAAACGCATTTAAGCCAATTGCCCAGTTGGTTGTATGTGCCTCTAAAGCATTTCATGACTAGCAAAAATAATCTGTGAGTAAGGTGTGGAAAATAACATTAGAGTAGTTTTTTTTTTTTTGCTGTGTATCACAAAGTTTGAATCTGGATCTGATTTTTCATACGCTTAAAGCAGTTAATGTCAAACTGTCCTTGTATTTTGTATTCGAGCAGCGTTCCACAACTGCATCGCTTAAAGTGCTGTAAAAGTCGAAAGTCGGACAACGACAACAATTACATGCATAATTCCCATATACACTGAATATTTCCACATTTTTAAATATCTCCTTTTTTCATTCTCCGATTTATTTTGCTTTTATTTATGTGTTTTTTTTTGTTTGTTTGTATATATGCAAGTGTTGTACTTTGTGGGAATGTGAATACTTTGTGTTGCCAGAGTTGACTTTATTTTAATCATGTTGCATAAATTATAATTATCCAAGGCATCTGCTGTGCTGAACATGCATTGCACTGCCTCCTCCCCCTCCCCCACCCCTCCTCCTGCACAGCCCCCTTTAGTTTTGTGCAATGTAATTTATACATTTTTCACGCATTCATTGCAAATTATGAATCTTACATAGCTTTCCGCACAGTGTACTGCGCTCTGAGCTCCACATGCACATGATTTATTTTCTTAACATTTTATTCAATTCAGTGTCCTTCTCTTATTTCCTTTTATACATGTACATATATGCATATATAATTCGGCACTTGCCAATGAGTTTGATGTTCAGTGTTCAATTCGCATTTGCTGCACCATTTTCTGCTGCCCTTCACCCCATTTAGAGCAACGCCCTGCCACTGCCACACAGCAACCCGCTCGCCACTGGGTGTTCTTTGCATGTAAAATGTGTTGACCTTGGATGTGAGGCGGAGCGTGCAGCGTGCGGCATTTGGCAACCTTTATAATGGCAGCTTAAATTCATTTACATATCGTATAATGCATGCTCGTATCATCATATTTGTACAGCGGCTTGAATGTGTGTTTAATTACTTCGCCAAAGCACACACGAGGCAACACACACACACACACTCGCACACACACACACACACACACACACACACACGCACACACACTCGCACACACATGCCAGCAGATACACAAACAAACCCTCTCTGACATCCACAGTTGAAGTTTTAAGCCTTGCCTGGCACGCGAACGACTAAAAGTATGCAGCCCAATTTGTTAAGCCGCATTTGTGCGGAAAATCTGTGAGGCCCAAAAGGACCCGGAAAACCCCAAACCCCAAACCCCAAAGCCCAAAGCCCAGGCCCCAGATCCTCAAACAAAACACATTTTCCAGTTTAGCACTTTGGATTGACGAAAGTGTACAATTTAAAGAGTCGCGCAATTGGCGTCACTTTCCTTTCTCGCAGTGCAGTCATTTCTATCGAAACATTTAATGAAACCAAAATCACATTTGCATCAAATCGAATTATTTGTATTATTATTATTATTAATATTATTGTCAGTTGGTTATTAATACGCTTAAAATGTGTTCTAAAATTGATAACTTTTATTGGATATTTTTCGTGAAAAGGCATACAAAGTAATACCCTTTTTGTAGAGAATTTAAGCTTAAATCTTGTCACTCACAGTTGCTTTAAGAGTTAAAGATAGCTTTTATAAAATAGCTCTAATTGTTTCTGGCGGAAACGTTATTTAAATTTCCGGATACGTTTGAGCCAACTTTTATTGCTGACCCAGTTTAAAGTGACAATAAAAAAAAACGTTGAGACAAAAATGGCAAAAGAAATTATTAAGCACCAAAGAAAATGAAATCGAAATAATCGAATGAGAATTCGAAACGAACAAATTAAATGACTGAAGTGAATGAATGCAGTGAGTGCAAACGATCATCTGCTGAGCCCAATGAATGGACCAAATGCCTGAACAGAAAAGAGCCAGCAATTGCTTAAAGCTGTAAATGTGAGCGAGAGAGAGAGAGAGAGAGAGACAGTGTTAGAGTGAGATAGAGCAAGTCTGTGGACGTAGGTAAAAGCAAACAACAAATAAATTTGATAGGAAAATCCGAAAAACTAACTCGCTTAATAACTTGCACTTGAGTGGCAAAAGCAAACAGCGACTCTCTGAGAGAGTGCCACAACTTTTCGACTGACCAACAGCAGTCTTCCTACACCAGCACACACACACACACACATGCCAGCACACACATACACACACACACACAAAAGTTTCGTGGAGCAAAATCAGTGCACAAGTCGCACTCCCTGGATTACTGTGGGTGCGGTGGCTTTGTGAGGCAGAGTTGGGTGTTGTGGTAGTTGGCAGTTACTATTCTGCTTATACCCTTGGCCAGGGTACATTCAATTTGTCAGCAATAGTGCAATATATATACGTATATATATGTATATCTAAGAACTATGGAAATATTTGTGCAATACTTGAGTTTTATTGTGTGTGAGTCAGTTTTTATTTTCGTTTATTGCTGGCAATCAGATTTGTAATAAATAATAAATATATCACTGTGAAATTCACACTTCAGTCAAATATTTGTAAGCGTGTTTGTGCCTCGACAATTCGCAGCTGGATCCTTTTTTCAATTGTGCAGGAGTGTAATAACTTTAAGCTGCAGGAGGTCGGTCGGTGAGCAACGGTTTGCTGCGCACAACTCAAAAGCCAAAACTAAACCCAAGCAAAAACCGGTAAAGTAAAAAAAAAAACAACAAAAAAAAAAACAACAAAAATACAAGTCCGACAAAATGAAAACACATGTACGCACACACACACACACGCACACACACACGCACACACACACACAAGCACACGCACACACACGCGCAGGCTGTGTGCGCCACCTGTCGTTCGTAGATGGCATTGTGCGACGCTTCTCCGCCCCCACTCACTCTCTCTCTCTCTCTCTCTCTCTCTCTCTGTCTCTGCGCTTTTCTCTCGCATGCATGCAAAGTTTTAAATTTGCTTAATCAACAAAATGCAAATAACAGCTCGTCAGGGATTTTTGTTTAGTCTTGTTTATGCTTTATTTACCTACCCTCCACAGCTCACCGTCTTTCCCCTCCTCTCTTGTTCGCCACGTGCTTTTCCCCAAATAGATTTCAACAATCGTAGCACACACACACACACACACACGCACACTAACAGATAACTGTACTATAAAAGAAATGGATTTGGGCACTCGTATGTACTAAAACCGTACGCATGCCTGTCTGTGTGTGTGTGTGTGTGTCTCTGTGTGTGTGTGAATCCTTTGTTCCTTTGTCTCTCCTTTATAATTATGAATAGCACAATGCTTATTATAATTTTACTTAAGTTTTTGTTTTCCTTTTTTTTGCCAGCAGATAATCAGATTGTGGATCTCTAATTGTAATACAATTTGCATTAAAAATAAGATTTAAATTTAGAGAATACAAGCATTCTCCACAACCAGTTGAACTGGATGAAAGAGCCAAGTTAAGCATACGCAGCAGGCCAAGGTAGATACTTCTAAAGCTGTTTACCTAAATAATTATATCTAAAAGCGTTTATACTTTTGTGAACATTGTTTATATAAAACAGTATTAAAATTGTATAAATTGAAGTTATCTCAGAACGAAGTTTATATTCGGTTCCCAAAAGCAAATGTCAATTTGTCAACGCATTGAAACTATTCTGAACTGACTAAATTTCTTCAGCTATTTGCATAGCTTACATTTTCAAATTAGGAGTTCCTTGAATCTACTTAATATCTGAATTGCAGTGATACATTTTTAATAGTTGCCATTTCTGATTTTTTGTTGTTGTTGTGTGCTTGGCATCAATTTCATTCTCAATTTAATGTACATAATTTTGGCACACATATTCGCATTGATTGTCCTTTCCCACCATACTCGCCCCAAGGCAATATTTACGACTGCTGCCGCTCCAATTACTTAACATGCAGCCAAAGTGCTTAAGCAAATATAAAAAAAAAATGGGGGAGCAATAAAGAAGCAGCAACAAAAAGACAGAAAATGTAGCCGAAAAAAAAAAGAAGCCGAAGGCTGTCGTTCGAAATCTGCCATTAAGCTTAACTTTCACAATTGCAATCGCATTGGTATTGCAACATTCACTTTTCATACTGTCACCACCCAGCCCCTCTGCAAGCTTCTAACAGAGGCGTGGCGTGGCGAGCGTTGATGGTGTTGCTTGGGTCGCTGAATTGGAGCCGATGTTTGGTGGCGCCACATGACCACAGGCTATAACTCATGCCGCTTGTTCACCCAACCCCAATTCCAACTCCTTTCTCTCTCTCGCTCTCTCTCTCTCTCTCTCTCTCTGTCTGTCTCTCTTTCTTTTTTGCTAGAGCTTGCTACCACTTGGCGTCATTTTCCGGCGTCAACTTTGCTACGCCCGTTCATTCATTCAATTGTCACAGTTCGCAAATGCCCACAATGCTTACCGCCCCCTGCACATCTAAACCAATGCACCCCTGCATCAAACTCTCTCTCTCTCTCTCTCTCTCTCTCTCTCTCTCTCTCTCGTTCTATGACTGACACTTTGCCAGTCTTATTTGGATTTGCCGTCTGGCACACTGTTTTCAATGTCACTTTGTCAACTTATTGTTTCGTATGCCAAAATAAATTCAAAGTGTATATTAAAATCAGGAATGAACATATTTTTCTTTGTCCCATCGAAAGTATGTATACCCTAACAGAGCTAAAAAAAGAAAAAAAAACACAAATATAAAATATATTTGTTTGTTTTGTTAAGCTTTAAATTAAAAATTATTGTACACAGTTCAAATGATCCATTTAATCGATCACAATGAAACCATCTTTTAGAATACTTCAAGACATTTTTTTGCAGACCAAAAAATCGACCAAAAATTGCGCTCAGCTCAAAAATAATGCACTCAATATACAAATATATAAACATTTTTTGCAAATCAAACTTAACAACTTGAAGATTGAAAAGTGGAATTTCAATTCGAAATATTTATCTGTTAAAGTTTAGCTGCTCTATATATATTTATTCTCATTTTAGTTATACTTTTCGCTAAAAACATAATGCACTCAGTGCTTAAGAGAATTGTCCAGGACATTCCAATAAACACAAAATACATAATGACATAATATCACAAACAAAAAAATGACAAAAACCAGTTAAAAATATTTCGATGCTGCTGCGAACATTATATTATCCGTATACTGTAATTTTTTGATTTGGTTTTTGCCACTGGCCGTTTAGTGAAGCTGCAATGACAACTGTCAATAGTTGAGCATTTCGCTGGGGTATTGTAAAAGGATTGGGCAATACGAGAAAATACACGAGGAAACTGCCAACCAAAAAGAGAACAAAAAACAAGGGAATAGAAAAAAAACACAACAAAAAACAAAAACAAAAAACAAAAGTGAAAAATACAATGGGCATGTGGTGTAAACAGCTTTCGGGCCATGTTTCTATTGTTGTTTGCTTTTTGTCGCCTTTTGTGTGACACACACACACACACGCACACACACACACACACGCACACACACACACACACAGAAGCGCAATATGTGGCATGCATGTTGGCATTTTGTTTTTGACTTTTTTGTTTGCACAAAGCAACAGCGGGATGGAGGGAGGTAGAGAGATAGAGAGAGAGAGAAAGAGAGAGAGAGGGTAAGAGAGAGCGTGAGAGTAGGGGCAGGCGTGCTGTAAAAGAAGCAGTGTGTAAAGTGCAAGTTGGCAGCTTGGCCGCTTCCGTTTCCG